>NW_022198581.1:2495577-2556482 GCF_009176525.2 Contarinia nasturtii
AATTTAATTGTGGGGGGTTTATTTATTTTTTCTCTTCGTTCGCTTGTTGTTGACGTCTGTACATTTTACAAAAGTGTGTTTGTCAATGTTGTGGTGAAAGAAAAAATTGCTTTTTCTATCTCTTACTCTGTGTGGGAAACTCTATTTTGATCTCTTTTTGAACATTTCTATATCAAAAGCTAAATTCTTAAGAAAAAGAAGAAATGACAATGAGCAAAAAAAAACTCAAGAGCACGAAGTATCAAAGAGAACATCGAGCTCGGAGACGAAGAGATAGAGAAAAAATTGTGTTTTGGAGATAATTTATGACACCAATAAATTATGAATTCCTTCCTTTGCACTTTTGACTATTTTCGATGACTTTTTATGCGAAAAGTTTTCACTTCGTTTCCGCTCTTCTGTCTTCTTCGGCATTTTTATTTTTAATACATTTTCGACTTTGTTTTTTTTTTTTTTGTTATCTACACCTTTTTTTACGTTTGTAGCATCGCGTGTAACACATAACAATATAATATACGTATAAAATGAAATTCAACACCCCTAAAAGAGAACTTGAATTGCCGCACGAACGACACCCAATGCAAAAGCGAAACTTTAGATTCGTATTGAGCAGCAGATATCTAACAATTCGGTTTTTTTCTATACTTTTCTCTCCATATCTCTCTCACAATTTTGGAGCGTTTCTTTCCACAGACATTAGCACTTCCTTTACCGGTGGAAAGTACGTCAAGTTCAATAACAATGTTCGAAAAATGAAATACATTCATACAAAATATTTGAATTGAGTGCCACGGGATGCAAAAAAAAGTTGAGCAAAAAAAAGAAAGATAGAAAACGGCGTTCGCAATAGAAGCAACAGCAGTGGTGGTTCATCGTTGGAGTAAGTTGAAGATGGGCAAAAAAGTGAATTGAATAAAATCATCTCTTGAATGGTAAAACCGAACGGCAAGATTTCAAAGCAAAGTGTACAAGTGGAATAATATATGACACAGAACATCCACTGAATAGCTACTCTTTTTCAATGCTCGTAATACCCATGGCGAACGATGTATGCAATGGCATAAAAAAAGCACAGTCGAATCCATTAAAATTCGGGTTGCTTTTATTTATGTGAATCTTTACCATCATATAATGCGTTTTTGGCTCTCTCGTTCTCGTTTCGCCCCCAACTCCCCCGCAAAACCCAAATCAACCAGCCAAACTTCACATGCACATGTTCGAATGCCGAATGAAATAAAAAAATATATAAATGGACTTACATTTGTTGGACCAACTTTTCCGTGTTTTTTCGATAATTTTTCTGTGCGAAAAATGAACAGCGCGCTCCTTTATCGAGTGACTTTATTTTTTGACCTAATACAATACCTTTCCCACACTGGGCACATGTAAAAGTAAAAAAAGAAAAGAGTCAAGTCATTTTATATACATATAAACTCGAAGAAAAAAAAAATTCCCATAAATTTTGTTTCGTTTCGATTTCAATGGCACTGTTTTGTATTCGCAGTTGATTCTTGAAACTCTCCGACAAGGTAAAAATGAACTAATTCTAAAAAGCGCACAAACAATAAAATAGCATAAATTCAATGGCAATGAATGTTTTACGCGTGTGCATTTTTATACAATGGAATGCGTAATATAAGAGATAAATTGACACGTAAACGAAAAATTCGAGACTTTTTATTTCATTTCACCCTGAATTAAAACAATGTCAAGGAGACTCAATGGTTTTTTTTTCAGCATTCTTTATTTTTCTTTCGTTTCTATTTTTGGCTAATATAAGACGTAAGATGTTTCAGGTGCGAATAAGCCAAATGAAAGTCAATCTTATATGAAACGTGATGACGACCCAAATCTTCGACAACCGAATTTAATTGAAATGAAATGGATTCCATGACTTTCAAACTTTTCGTTCGAGTGTCTCTTCTTCAAGTCTTTTTTCGCATTTCGAAATGCTTCGATACTCTTTTCCTAGCTCTTTCCAAAACAATATTTAAACGCTATAAAATGGAATGAAAAAAAGAGAATATTATCCTTTTTTATTGATCGAAAAGAAAGTTTTGTTGCTGAAAAGGGTGATCAATTTATTATTTCACGGTAAAAAGTTGTTGTTCAGCGAATGGAAAGTAATAAAATGACATAATTTACTAATTACACTCTGTTTATCAATTTTCAGTGTGAAAATTGAAAATGCTTTAAGAACTGGAACGAGAATTGTTCGATGCATGATAACAGCTGAGAGCGTTGTGTGAGTGGTTCGGATCCGAGTGTGAGTGGATATGATGAAAAAAAGCCAATTCGCTATGAGAGCGTAATGTCGGTCGTACTCGCAGTAGGGTAAATACGGAACTAGTGAATGTTGCATCGAATTTCCCCATGAATTTATGTGCAGGAAGCTAGAAAAATGGTGGCTTTATAGAAATCCATTTGTTTATGTGCATGTCCAAAAACCTATAGAGTAGATGCTTGCAAACAGTATGCATCGTATGAATTATTGTGCGAGGCAAGCAGTCGAGTTATGGGTGCGTGTGTATGTTATGCTTACAACATAACTGGTGAGAACATGGACACTCGACAACTGGTAAAATCGTTTCACAAAACACACTATACTGTGCATGCGAATAACAGAAGCCGAAGCAACAGCAACACTACCATCATCCGAAAATTGCAAACGATCACACATTCGTTATGTTGGTGAAATAGAATGGTTCTAGTCTAAATGTTTTACGGATGTGCCGAGAAAATCGTTCCACACACTTTGCATCAGGAATAATAGTACCGGCGTTCGAATAAAATACCAAACACACACACATACATGCACTATCATATTATACATTATCAACGTAATGGTTTCACAAATCATTTTTATTTATGTGTAAATGTTGGAGCACACGATGCTTTTTTATTCGTTCTCCTTCTCTTTTGGCCTGCTGTTCGTATTCTATGCACATCATAATGGTTTGGTTGCTGCTACTTATTGTAATGGTTCATATTAAAAAAAAGTGATAGAAGTAATAGTATGGCCAATATATGCCTAGCAAAAATACCGACTCGACTCGACTCAATTTTTCGCACTGTTGGGGTGTGAGCTGTACAGTGTACACTCTTTTCTTTTTTCAGGATAGCTCTCACTTATCATAATTCGCGCACGTTTACTTTCAGTTCCAGCACACAAAGTAGAGCTAAATACAGTGCCGAAAATACAATGGAATCTTGCCTTGAATGGTGGCAAATACCAAGACGAAATATGAGACAAATAAAAACCCCAAAAGAATATTGGGCAGATGAAGAAAAAAACAGCCGAACGAAAGAGAAAAAAATCTCCGTTATTTCTGTTGTTAAGTTGCGGCAAATGCGCGATCTCATCGAATTTTATGAATTTGAGTGAATGTATTTTGCACGTAGCCTAGCGTCAGTTTTGCAAACACTAGGTTTAGCCTTTTGAATACGAATCTCGCTCGACAAAAAGCAACACATTTGGCGCTTTAACTTACTCGTTCTCATACACATTTAAATGGAAATTCCCATTTTGCCGGAATACCAAAATATCAAAAAAGAAAAACATTACTGTCGACCAATAAAAATAATGCTCATGCAGTTTGTTGTATTCCAAACGCGTCCACCTCAATTTCTTTCGCTACTTTGTTTATAATCTTCTTTTTTCTTCCCAGAGTTATTTATCCATTGAATGTCACATTACATAACATTAGCCTGTGTGAATTTTTATTTTTATTCTCTCGTTTCGGGTGTACGAATGTCGTCGAAAAGGTGAGCGTTGAACAATAAGAACGACGATTGGCTAACTTAACTCAAGTAATATTGTTTGAAATACGTACGACGCAACAAAAAAAAGACGACGTTTTATTATGCATTTTTTTCTTGTCTCGATTATTGTTGCTTTTGGCAATTCTGTTATGCCCGAGCCGACGACAATCCGCAGCTTTACCTTGAGATACAATCGCTTTATACATCTGCACATTTTCGAGGATTTATTTCATGTGCTCGTGGTTTTTTCTCTCTCCGTTCGTCCGTCCGTTCAGCGTCTGCACGCTTACACCTATTTCGAGGGTGGCCGTTATAATCATAACAACTATCAAATGTTATGAGTTTGTACTTTTTCAGAAACAGGCAACTTGAGATAGAGAGAGAGAGAGAGAGAGAGAGAGAGAAGGACTCACTCTCTCGAAAATGTGTCTACACCGTTGAATTATAGCTTAATACTGCCATAGGGCAATGGGGGCAGCGAATTAGAAAACGGTAAAGTTTCACAAAATGTCTATTGCCAAGCCGAATTGTGTTAATGTGCGGTTTAGTGGTTCGACTTTTGTTCTTTACACTCTCATGCTTGTTCGTACAAAAATTATGACTCTGAACGTCATTGCCTCATTTTTGGCCGCAAACGGCACACGGAACGTACGATACAAGATAATGTTACGCGCGCGTTATATGAAGCAGAAACGCAATAATGCTGTGTCGCAGTTAACCGTACAAACTATTACTATTTTATAAATCATATGCGGCGTGGTACTGTGTACCATAGCATTTAAATGATGTTTTGGAGCTTCATCTCAGTTGACTTCATTTGAGCTGTGAAATATTTGGTGGCTTAATTTATGCAGTTGTGGTCTTAAGACGGTATTAAAGACTTTTCACTTCATTTCATCCATATTTTCACTTATTACGCGAAGAGGTGAACGTGGGATGACAGAGGAGGAAGAGGGTGGTGCGAATAAATATCGAAAATGATAAATATCGGTAGCTTTTCTCTGGTGGTTGATCATTTTTGACAAATGCAAACATACCAACATAATTTGTCGTCAACATTGAAATCATCGGTTAGAATTACCTCAATTTATTTCTATATTTGGCCATAAATGTCATTGCTGTTAATGTTCCAGCTAATTTGTTTGGCCCACAATTCGACAAAGTCGGAAAACCGAATTCATTTAATTACGTCCCATTCGAAGCATGCGACTAAAATCACTGATTATGAATCCCAATGGAGTGCCATCAATGCCCATCAATATTCGTAATGAAATCATAATGAGATCGAATATTTCATTGCTAGTTTCATTGCATAAGGGACTTTTTTTAGTGTGTAATTTCTCTGTTTCGAAACACATCAATTAGACGTCAACCAAAAACCTTCATTTACAAACCAAATCGGATTCTATTTGTGTTTTCAATGCAAAGAATTCGAATCAATTTGCCCATCGATATCAATGTTCATGTTTCTCTATATTTGGACGAAGCTTATGATGTAGGTACTTTTTCTTTCCCTCTCTCTATTTTTTTCATCCTCGCAAAATGCGAATGTTGGAAGTGAATGCTTGACGAGAAGTTATTTTGACATTTCATAGCGAAAAAAACACAGTAGAAAAAAATCATTTGCACGATCTAATGGAAGTTTCGATAATTAAATTATGTCTCCCATTTAATGGCAATCAAAGTGGAGTTGGGATGTGCGTGCGCGTGCGGACATTCATTAGAGAAAATCATTCAACTACGAAACAGTGCGGCAATTTCGGTGTGTCATTAGCAATGGATGTCGTCGTCGTCGTTGTTCGTCAACACAAATTACATCGTCACTTCGTTTGCCAACAATTACTACTTCTATCAAACGAATTATCATCATCATTGTTGCAATTGTTCGCCTCTCTCTCTATTCATTTATATCAGATATGGAACTTGGAACTCGTAGAACTAACAACTAAATGGAGAATGTTACAATAAACACCTTCAAATTGGCGATGTTGTTGAAAGTTGATACATTTTTTTATATTTGGAACGTTAATGAGAAATCAAAGTGCGAAATATCAAAAAGGTGATTATTCAAGTCATTTTGATGGTTTGCATTGAGGGCTTTTCTTTAGAATAATCATTGTTTCTATTGAATTTGGTTATAATACCTTGGAATACTCGATCCAAGTAAAGTTTATTAGTTTTGGGTGTCAATCATCGAATTTGATTCGCATAGTTGGTGTATAAATATCAAATGATGGCATACTTTTAACATGTTTGAATTTGAAATTAATGCCACATGATGCCAGCAACTTGTGAAAAAAGTGACATCATAGTCATCTGTGATTCGTGCAATGGCAAGTTGTCGTCATTCACCTAACGTTCATTTTCTAGTATACACTATATAGTATATATTCTATGCAATTTGGATCCATTGTAATCATCATTTTCGATGTTTCTCTCTCTCTTTATTCTCGCTTTTTCTGGTATTTTCAGATGAGAGAGTGATTCGCGTGACCCAAATTATTCGCTTTCCTGAAAAATCAATATGGCCTTTTCACATCGAATAGAATGTGATAGAGTGGCGCCTGACGATACGAAATTTTTAATGGAATTTCCGGAAGTAATTGAATGCTAACGTAGTTCGTGTTGAAAAGCAGTAGCAAAATGTATTCGGAAACAAATTCAATTCGACTGAAAATGCATGGACCAAAAATACTATTTGTAAGCGCCAACATTTTTCAAATATTTCTCGTTTTCTTCGTTCGTTGGTGCTTTCATTAACGTTTGTGCCATGTTGTTCGGCCTTTAAAAATCGGTAAAGTGACGACAAGTAGGAGAATGTGCACACCTGAAAAAAAAAATCGAAGTATTTTGATTTCAGAGTTAAAGTGAATGCAGAAATTCTTTTTTGTTCGTTCGCAATTTCATCGGGTACCGATTGTTAGTCGAAAAAGCGATCGAATAACTTATCGAAAGATACTTTAACATTTTTAGCGCATAGCGAGCCAAAGAGCGAGAGAAAAAGAGAAATCACATTATTCACTGCAACAAAACTACAAGTATCAATTATCCGGCGGTAGACATGCACATTAATTACATAGATTTTTTTCTTATTTTTCACAACAAAAGCTTAAAATTCAGTCTTTTATTCCGTTCGTTCACTGCAGCAATCTCATTACTTCTATTTTATAAGCATTTTCAACAGTTTTTGCACTTCTTAGAAAATGCTTAAGTTCATGTTCATGTTTAACCGACTATTTTTTCTTCTTTCTGGTTTGTTGTATTTCAACAATGATATTGATACCATCACATTATAAGTCGCGTACATCACACATACACGTATCACATGTATCGGAAGAATGAGGAACTCACATCAACATCGAATGGTTAAATATTCTGAAAAGGAAAATAAATCGTCTTCAATCAATTTCACAAATTATCGAAATATTTTTGCGGAGCATCTTGAACGATTTTCAAAATATGAAAATAAAACAGCACACACAGGTTGTGAGTGTATGTTTGTCTATTGTTGAAGACACATCAATCGATGGCACTTGTAACGATGGAACATTGAAGAACGCCAAATCACTGCGTCAATGTTTTATGTCGCCATGGGTTACAAACGATAAGAGCCGGTTATATCGGCACTTCATCTGAATGATTTCTTCGTGAAATCGATGTAGTGCAAGCAGGCGGGTTGCAAAGGCACATCTCTACTCGATAAAATCATCTTAAAGCTTGTTCTTGTTATATTTTGTGCTGTTCTGCATCGTTTTCAATATTGCTGATTTTCAAGCGTATTGATTCCACTTTTTTTACTCTTTCATTATTTTATCCCGGTTGTTATGTGTGTGCCCTTTTTTTTGTGTGACAATATACAATATAGTACATTTTTGTTATCAACTTTGTCGTTCGTTGTCGCACGTCTTCGTCTTATTCCAGTTATACGCTCTCACGAAAGGTGTAAATCTCGATATTGTACTAAAAGCTTGTGACATGAATATTGAACAGAGATATTTAATACGTGATCGAAATATCGAAACAAAGCTGTCGCATATCTATTCTTTTTCACTCGTTCTTTCTCGCTCATCCTTCCTCCTATCCTCGCTGCGAAACTTGTGCTTGGCGTGCATCTCTCGTTCAACTTGTTCGTTGTTTCAATTTCTTTTTTTTTCATCTCTTTCTCCTAATCAAAATTATTGAGTGGAATGAAATCCGTAAAGTGCTTCAAAATGGCACAGCACTACCAGAAATATATTGCTGATGTGCACATACTCACTCCCTCTCTTTTTCTCTCTATCGCTGGCGTACAAATAAGAAGCCCGAATCAAACAGCCAAAAATTTATATGTGCATTGTTTTTCTATTAGTCGATCGGCAACCTCGAGTGATTTTATTTGGAATAAATTTTTTTTTTTTTGGTTTTGCGTAGTTTATATATTTACTTCGTTGATCTCGATTGTAGAATGGTAAGCATCGTTTCGATTTACCCGGTATACACCGAATATTTTCGTATTGTGAATACCGATGAGAGACTCTCCAAACACGTCTCTTGCTCATTCGTTCAACTGCATTGAAAAGTCAGCGAGATTCGGTTTGAATCTCTCTATGGCACCGTGATAAAAAAAAACCATAGATGCAATAAAAAGAGAGATACACTTGATTAAATATAAACAATTTGTACGAGCGAACGAACGAACGAAAACGTGGCACTTGCACGTGAAATCGAGCGGCAGTCAATAGACTCAACACAGTTAAAGTATATGAAACAACAGTTTTCGAATTCAAGCGAATTTTCGGAATGTGATAACAACTTGCGCCACGAGCAAAGAAATAGCTACTGCCAAACACGAAAAAAAATCACACACACACACACCAACTCCCTTATTCAATGTAGTAGATATAGATAGATGTATATTATACAGAAATGGGAGAAAATGAGAATGGGTGAAAAAAATAAGGACGATTAAATTTATCTTTGCCGGCACTTTGCTTTTTGCACTTATTTTTGCTTCAGCAAATTTATTTCGAAATCGATTCATTTTTACGAATGCTGCACGCGAAATGAATTTTTCCGCTTGCCTTAAAGTCGGCATCGCCGATATGGCCAGATTTTTGTTGCCACTTTCTTGTGTTCGACTCCATCGACAATACCGAAACCCAAATTTAAAATGCTGCAACGGAATTAGTTTCGAAGATTTTTCGTTCAAATTTTTTTATTCGTGATTTCTCTTCCGGAAATTCGGAGCAAATAAATTAAAATGCCAGAATATGCATTCGGCTACTGACATTTTGGTTTTCGATATTGCTTTGGCACTGTATTTACTTGCTTTCATTTCATTCGAAAATGAACACAATATAGATTCACTGTGAAATAGTTTGGCCAAATGGCTGGTTGGAGGTGAAACATGCAACCCAAAATCTTCGTTCAACCGGAAAAATGCTAATGTTTCAATTTGAAAGTCATCCCTTGGAAAACGCAAATGAACTTTTATGTGAATTTATGGATCGAAAATCGGAAATTTTGTTTGCGTTGCACTGCAGCACACGGCTTACTCATCATTTGGTTTACATCAAAAATGAAGTACAACTCTTTTAACCCGAAACATGTTAAATGTGTGAAAATGACAATGGCTATACCATTTACGTTGCAAACAATGTCACACAGTTCTAAAGAGAGAAAAGCTTAAATAAAAAAACACGAATCGAATAAAAATGCTTTTTGAATCAAGTCAAAATCCCATGAGAGTTGTTCGCTGTGAAATTTTCTTCTTTTATTTATTGGTGCTTACAACTCCCGAATGATTAAACCATATATATACGTATGGCAAAGTATCGCGAACTACGAAATCGAGAGTAACAACAACGACAATCAAAACAACAACAAAATACAAACCGAATCAATCTCCATTAAAAGCATATCGATACACACAGACACACGGCGACCAAGAATAATATATTATATTGTAGATTGTTTATAATTGAAAATTATTTGCTCGGCGCGTCAATTTCGTTAATCTCATATGGTGCCAGAAAATACATTTTATGACCGTGTCAATCGTTAAAAAAACACGCACGACAAAAACAAGACAGCGACAACGATGACGACGCAATTGCAAGAAGAATGTGTCATGCATAAATCGTGAATGAGCCGCGCGTACTTTTTGAAAGGATTCGAACAATGTGAGCATTTTGCAAGCGCATGTGGCAATATTCGATATGTGTGCAGTTGAAGTGTCTTATATGGCGGTCGATTGTAGACACAGCAACTAAACAAAAATTCAAAAATTTACACAACGAACGGAAGAAGCATTTAAAACATCGTCGCAATTTCAAAATCAACATTGAATGATACAAAGTTGATGATTGTCTTGAGACCGTGAATCTCACACCATTGCTGCAAAGACACTTAGTTATTAGCGCCATCTAGTTCGTGCGAGAAAAAATCTTCACATTTCACACACGTACTATTGAGTTACTTCACTATGCAATACAGTGAGGGCGCCAGTGATACGTGTTTTGCAGCAACCCAGTGGTGAATCTATTCGGTTTATGATACATGGCATGCGTGGAGAAAGCACGCTGAGTTGTCAAACTCCAAAGGCAAGACAGACACACATATAAATGTGCACACCAATTGTGAGAAGAGAGCAACGTGTGAATCAATCAATGTTTTACGATCACCATAAATTGCACCGAATAACACCATGTTGACATGGATTTTATTCAACAATTTTCTAGCAGTTGGTCGCTCGTCTCATGTATGTCTCATATATATATATGTTCGAGCTCGTTCACGACTCTCTATGTCTCGTACAGTGAATTTCTGTTTGGTATTGTGTTGTTTAGCACGTTTTATGACAGTTTATAATTTTATTTTTTATTTTTTCGAATTGCCCGTATGTTTAACCATCAATGAAATGGATTGATGCGAGTTGGTGCAGTGTACGTTTTTTTTTGTTTGCCTTTGTTGCCATTTGACCAAATGTTAAACAATCTAGCGAATAATTGGCGATTCCAAGTATTACAGTCGAGCACACAATATTCAAGCTTGCAAATCCATACACTCAATTTTTATCGTTCTAGATAATATGTTTTGCGTTTTTTTTTTTTTCGTTTCTGATTTGTGATGAAATTGTTAAACGGGTCATATTCTTTATTATCTTGTTATTGTCGTTATTGTTGCTGTTTGTGTGTGTGTGTGTATGTTTTGTTTTCTAGCGAATGCAAAAGAAAAATTCATAATTGATAGCTTTGCAATTGCTCACCACAGTCATGCATGCAGTTTATGACTCAAGACACATTTAGGATATTTCTTTTGCACAATTTTGCGAAAACACAGAGAAATTTAAGTGCCATTTTTATGGCTATTCGTTTAGCGCCAACAAATTTTTTGTGCAAAAATAAATGATTTTTTTAGCTAGATGTTTGGTGCTTTGTTCTCTCTTGTGGCCAATGATTGGTTTGCCAAGAAATCAATTGAATTGTCAGGAAATTTAAAACAAAATAGAATTGACTGAAATCAATTTAAATGGTGTCGTTGACCTTATCAGTGCGATGATGAGTCAATTGTACCATTGATGGTTTGACCGAATGAATTCAACATGGTCGGTGGTCCGTCAGAGAAACAATGTATTTTAACGAAGAAGATATTGTGGAGAAAAATTCAAATTTATTATACGATCTCTAAATATCAACGACAAATCTTAAAAACCACAAGATATTGAATGTATTTAACAACGATGTCATCACCATATTGGACAATGTATGCATTTTGTACGGTGGAATTTAATCTTGATTTCCGCTTAAGATTGACATCAGCTGTAAAGAAAATTGTTGCTACATTCATACATATATGCGAATGTAAACGGTGGTTTTGCTAACACGATTCCCTTTTCTTTATTGTTGTTTGTTTACATTTTGTCGTGGTGACTATCGCAATGTATTCATAAAATGCAAACCACTCGCCACGACACCGTATCTAAAAATGAATCATCATAAAATCATTGAAAGCATCGAACACAGCAGCCGATCAAACACATTAAATAAAATATCAATACAAGTTTGTTTTTGCATGTTTATCTTGTCTCTCTCTGTCTATTTCTCTTTTTTCTCTTTCTCTCTCTCTCTCTCTCTCTCTCTCTCTCTCTCTCTCTCTCTGTATGTGTGTGTGTTTTGAACGATGTGACTTTTTCAGTCTGTGACAGAAGTAAACAATAGCCAATGCATCGATCGTTTTCTGCCTTCGTCAATCTTGAATACAACAACGAAATCAATCAATAATTCCTTTGTGCACTTTTTTCACATCAATTTCATCGGTGCATTAGCATTTCACAATGAATTATAATAGATTTTATTTTCATCTGTTGTTTTTTTCTTCGAGGATTATGTTTTTTGTTCAATAGTGAAATGCGCTATTGCACAAAGTCCAGAGTTCAACTAATCTTATCAATTGACGAAAGAATCAATGACATTACGACATTCAATGTAAAAAAAAATCCCTTTTGTGATTGCCATACTCCTATTGGTGTATGTGTGTTTGACAAACGTCGTCACTCGAAAGTGAAACAATCGAATCTACATTGTATACGTATTTATGTGCCGGCGTACGGTTTATGCGTGAATTTTCGGAATAATACCCAATAAAATAATATCGAATGAAATGGGTGTAGTTCGTCAAGTTCAGCAAACAAAAGGATAAAAAAAAACATGAAAATAAACGGAATGGAGCTTATTAAATCTTTAAAGGTTATTAAAATATGCATATCTTGTGTGTGTGTGTGTGTCAGTACACGATTCAGTACGATGATGTCGTTGTAGTTGATTTTGAGTCTATACGGTGTAGGCGTACATTCGCTCTGCAGACGATAATCAAATTAGCTGTGATTGCTGAGCACATCTTTTATTCATTCTCTCTCTACCATTCCGCGTCTCTTTCATTTGACTCATTTTTTATCCGCAATTAATTTATCTTGCCATTCGAATTCGGTTCAATCACATTTTGTTTAGATAAAAGAGAGACTTTATTTGTCTCGGAATTTCAATAAAATCAAATGAACAGTTCGGATTTTTCATCAAACACATCATCGTCTACTATAGCGCAAAGGATAAACACATTGTTATTATTGTTGATGCATCACAGATTATTCAAATAAATACCACCGAAACCATTATTAATGTGGTTTATTTCATTGCGATTTATTTTCTGTCGCAAAAACTGTTCTTGTAAATATTTATATGGGCAAAATATGCAACTCTGTTGCTCTCTTTTTTTCTTTCTGTTGAATGAAAAAAAGCAGATTCAGTGCAAAGAGAGAAAAAAAAGAGAGAGAATGTTCAATTCGCGTTAATTGATAATAATGCGTGGCGCAATAAAATAATAGGCGATCATCATTTAATCGATTTTCCCGGAATGTTTTAAAATGTGCATACGCATTTATGGATTCGGATACGCATGTGCGCATCGTAATTCATTCAATAAAAAAAAACAATAGCATCGAAACTGAAGGCGCTCACCCGCTCACATTCACAGCGCACAAAATGTGCAAAAATCTCCTCGACGAGTTTAAAAAAGGCATAGTCGTTTCCTGCCTTCGAAATGGCCCATTAAATCAGCAAGAGTTTGAAGAGATAAAATTTACATCGGCACAAAAAAAAACAAATTTACTCAAATATTGGATACATATTTGGTGGTTATATTTCGATGCGATAACCATGTAACAGTTATAACTGTATTGAGCCTTCTGACTATAGTGCATTCGAATAACTTGTGTGTATCTTTTTTATTTCTCTCTCGTTATACTGTCATATAATTTATCACACAAGTTCCTGATTTGTCGATGTTCATTTGCTTGATTCATTGTCATCATCGTGATATTTTATCTGTAAACAATTCAACAAACAGCATTAATTCATTAAAAATCCCGCCCGAAACACTGAAATGAAAAAAAAACATTCGCCGAAATCAGATAAGAAATTAATGTCGATTTTTCTTTGCCATTTTTCAGCAATATCTGTCATTAACCTCGCTTCCAACATATTAATGACCATTGAATATGTACATTTTTGTTCCGTGTTGAATAGAAATGAAAGATTGAGTGCACACAACTGGCCACCCGAAAATTGTGTATTTTAAAATTTAAATGAATTGAAATGCATAACAAATAACAAAAAGTGCAACGTAAACAAAAAAAATGGAGTACGCGGTTGATGTGATTGTGAATTGAATGATTTGTGACACATTATAATCTACAATAAATACCGAAGAAGAAATACACTATCTATTGTGTTACAAAATGTGGTAGAAAATATTGTGATTGTTCAATCATTCGTTAATTCGCGGTCGCACACATAACGATTGTTTACAGTCATCCATTGCATTACGTCACAACCAATAATGCTTAATCAGAAATATAGTTCATATGCTTTTTCCAGTTTTTTTTGTTCCCTACCTCCCTCTCTCTCCCACGCTCTTTTTGAATATCTATCTCTGTCTATGCTTCGTTGCCTTATCACTTTGAATACGGTATTTCTGCGAGACCACGACAGTCGAGTTGTCAGATGAAATTGATTGAATGTATTTATATACATTTAAATGGAAATGTTCGGTCGGTGTTCGTTTGGCTGGTGTGCGCGGCGATGAAATGAAATTCAATTATGATCAAGTACTTGTTACGACATGATTAATCGCTTTTATTTCACTTGCAAAACTATTTGATTTATCAACAACGCATAATTCAGTGTCTCCTCCTAATCATACGTCAATATGCAAATAATTGAAATGTCGAAATCCACGGTCTAAATGCAAAATTCAAACAAAAAAAAAACGTTTCCCATTGACGTTATCTCAAACGTCCGCTGGATTTATTGAATAAATATCGTTATTAATTTTTTTTTTTCATTTTTTATTCCGCTGTCAGTGTCTATTTAAGGAATTGAAATATTTTTAGATTGATTGGTTAATGCACTTTAGATACAGTTGCAAAATATATACGATCGGCAAACAAAAAACAGCAGAAATATGCTGATAAAGCAAAAGAACTCACACACAACAAACATAAACTTAGCAAGCTGATAATTAGTTAACCAATTAATTTACTCATACAGAGAAGGAGTAGAAATGATTGTGTCAAGTGTTTCTGCAAAAGATAGTAAATAGATGCAAGTATGCACTGAAAATGGGCGCTAACGCGTTAATTTAACTATCGTATCGATTGTAACGGGTTGATTCTTTATGCGCGCACCTTCCACCAATGATTTGTTTACTCTCGAAATTCTCTATCGAAGAGAAAAGATCTATACACAAACAACAATATAAACAAATAAAGTGAGAAATAATTGCAAATTGATTTTGAGCGATTAACTAAATGACTGAATGACTTGTGGGTAAAATGTGTATGCACTATTATTTACAGCCGGTTTATGGTATTGACTTGGCCGCATTCGATGATAGCAAACGAGAGAAAGAGCACCATTTTGTGGCAGATTGTGTTTAATAATAGAGAAATGAGACACAATGAAAGACATGGTTTTTCCGATTTCATGCGAATAATATTTCGAAATTCCATAAGTTCTGACAATTGACTGACAACAAACTGGTTAGCTGGTGAGTGGCGATGCTCCATTGAATGATAAAGTGAAGTGTTTTAAATGTTGTATACGGTTCGGTGTTTGGCTGAGTAACGGTGTATGTGTGCGTTGGTGAATGTGTCGCCTGCACTCAACTTCTTCGTCGTCGTCGTTGTTCATTATTATTTTACTTTGACGAGACGAGAAGCGATGAAGAGAATTCGAGCTCGTTGATTATTTGTAGCTATGCAACAGCTGTGATTAAATGTGATAATAGAGAATGGAGAAGAGATGGATAAGCTTTTTGTTTGATTTTGACGTTGCTAGAGGACCAACTGGTATCGCAAATCAAGTAAATGGTGCGCTCATGATAACAACCGCATACACATCCATACACATATATATTCACAGACAGATGAATACAAAATGATCTGGTATTCAGGTGCCATTTTCAATTTTCATAAATTCATTTTCAATTTTCCTGCTTACCCGCATAAGCAAACCGAATGGATGTAAAATAGTGTTAACTGCATCTTTCTCTCCCACCCCTTTTTCTCTCTCCATTTCTCTCTCTCTCGATTTTAATCATTCAAACAGCATATTACAGATTTTCTGTCGTCGACATTGTGTGTGTATTTCAATGGATATTTCAATGCATTAATATTCACTCCATCTCAATATCTTTTGCCACTCTTTCGCTTGGGGAATGGCCTTTTAATTCAAGGAATGGATTTGTGATTTCAATTTACTGAGATTGGCTCTGCTTTGTGTACGATGCATGTTTGCCATGGGTTTTTGAACGCCTATGTTCCGTCACTCTTCATCATTGTTGTCGTCGTTGTCGTCGTAATGCTCGATTTAATGGAAAATTATCGTCGAGCATATTTAAGAACGTTGAAAGGAAAAGAATATGTGTGTATTGGGTGCATTGTGTGACCGCTGCAATGAATAAATAGAGAAGATTGCACAGTGTGCACAAAAAAACGACGAAGAAATTTTACCGATATTAGAAAAGTGGTCGAGATTAATTCACAATGACAATTCCACCAACAAAATTACCATGCGAATAGCCATGGTCTCTAAGCAACGACTCCACTTCAAAGGATTGGCATATTTTCATTTTGGTGGAAAACATTTGAAAAACTTTCTAGTATCATTTTATGTTCATTCCATGTAGTGGCGCACAAAGTATGCCGGACTCTTTTCGACGAGTGGCAAAAATGCCAACAAAAATTAAATTTTCATGAATGTAGATGCACTCCAAAAGGTTTAGTGTTTTTGACAAAAATTAAAAACATGTGCTCCTAGCAACCGGTAATTAAATCAAATAAATTGAGCGAAAAAAGAAATCAAAGATAAAGCATGACAAAAAGAAATCATTGAAATTGAAAAAACGTGCAATGCAGTGGAAAATTGAATGTATTGATAAATGTTGCTTCATGAAAATGATTATGTTTTATTAAAAATGAAAATGTGCATGTTATATACATGTACTGAAAGTGTTTTTCTAGCTGATTGTGATTCGTAAGTAATTGATTTGTTTTTGAAGCAAAAGGTTCATTCGTTATTTATGACATTTGGTATGTTGTTGTTGTTGTCGGCAATTTTCATCTTCTATATGTTTTCTTCTTTTCTATTATAATAATCATTCCATTCTTCATCACGCAATCAATAGGCCCTTTGATTCGGTGCACACGGTCCTTTTGTGTGTCAAGTTCCGCTGTTCCGCCTTTTATGAATTTGCTTTAGCACCCTCGTGTTCAAGAGGCCATGTGTGTATGTATATTATGTGCAATATGGTCATATGCAGGGCAAAAAGGACGTCGATGATAAAATCATCAGCATACTAGATTGAGCGAACATAGCAAACACATCAGACATCATGCAACATTTTGCCCGCTCTCAATCCACACGCCTCATTTTTCCATCATTTCGAATATTACTGATAAATTATGAATACATGCATGAGCAAATCATGTACATACCACCGGCAGCTCTTTCAAAAGCACACACACACACACACAATCACTCACATTGAACATTTTGCACCATTCACATTCGTCGGCAAATTATTTTCCGATGTTATCCTCATCCTTCAGCCGTTTCTCTCTCCCTCTCTCTCTCACTTTTCTTTACTGTTTGATTGTTGCATGGCTGTGATACATTTACTGTGCACGCAGCATACACTCGCGATTCTCATCGAGTTAGATCGAGAAAATTTGCTATTTGATGGATTTTATGGTATGGCAATATTGAAATGATTGAATGTAATTTTCGACTAATTTCCGTTCAATGCAAGAGTTTGTCTGTGTAAGAAAAAACGAATTTTCGGCCGTTGGCACATATATTTGTATGTCGATTATATCACATCGCAGAAAAACAAACATGCACGCATACAAAACACAAACCATACCGCAGAAATTCATTTATTTATTTCCTTTTGAGAAAACATCAAAAATTAGCCATCACATCAGTACACATCACGTACAGCTCTCAATTTGGACAGAACTGATGGACATGATTGTTTGCTTATATCGAATTGGTCATATAAAACTTTTGATACACAGTCCAATTGCTGTACGTACGAATTTCGAAATGAAATCAACATGATTTTGGAAACATTTTGAATGTTTTGTCATATACATCGTTTGTCAAAAACCCAAAAACTAATTTGACCTTTGGCATTGTTACATTACTCCTTCAAAAACGTATTGATGTAAATGATTGATTCCAATACATGCTGCAACGGATGAGAACGATTTAATAAATTTTTACGTTTATGTTCCAAATATTTCCTGGAATCGGTAAAAGCTTAAGCTGAGACCAGGAATTGATTCAAAATATTTGGCATATGATTCTTTCCACACATAAAAGGTACAAACAAAGACTGCAGCTCTCCAATTCATAATGCAACATTTGACTCACTGATGTATACAATGCATTTTATCTCATTTTTTTATTGACCTTCCTTGGTGAGATATCACTTTACCGTTCTATTTGTAAAATCAGTCTTCATAGGAGTAACATTGAGTTGGTGATGAATGTTGTGGACTTTATTTCGGAATTTTGTTTGGTCAAGAGACTGATTACCATTTTTCTTTTTCTTAAGAACAAAAATAAATCACAAATTGGTCGTAAGAATATTTTCTTTTTCGGTTGAATTCGAAATGGTTTTTGTATGCAAATGATTATGATGAAATAAATCACATTATCAAAATGAAAGTACCGCTTCCATTTCCAAATGTCAGGCGCTAATTTTGGATCCGTTACAGTCATTCTTTTTTTTTTTTTTTTCGTTTCGATTAAAGCATACATTAATGGTGTTCAAGTCGTAAATAATTGTGTGGCCGTTGATGTTCTTTTTTCTCTCTCGCGAATTTACCTCGCTAAAGTAAAGGAATAGAGCACAAACGATCGACATACGGAAGTAAAATCAAATTAATCGTTGTCATTTCGAATGTCATTTATCGTTGAAAAATTCGTTGCATAAAATCTCCATTTGGGCAGCGAGATTGAATCGGGTTTGCCACACTCTTGAACACCTTTTCACTGTCTTTGGCGAATTTTTGGGCTGAATTTAATGTCATTTTCGGATAATTTTGCATGTTATTACCATATTTATTCGCGTGCATATGCAACAACAACGGAGAGAAGTGAAAAAATGGTGTATCTTTTAATGCGTCGTAAGATAATAAGACGACAGACCAAGAGATCGCACAGACACACACACCACGCATAATGGCAATCTAAATAAAATTAATATTAAAATGAAGGCGAAGAAGGAATATGAAAAAAAAGAGCAAGTAATGTCGAAATTAACGTGAAAACCGCGCGACTCAGATAAGATTTGTGAGCGTAGGCATTTGCAACTTCACAAAAACCAATTTGCCAAACAAGTGATGCACGCATCACACCACAGACAATGCAGAAAGAATAATTTAAATAAAGAGAGACAAGAACGAGACTAAAAGCGGCTGACGATGCGGGTCGAAATGTAAAAATAATATTAATCGAATGTTGAATTTAAATGAAAAAAAAAGAAGAAACGAGTAAAATTAAAAGAGACAATATAAGAATCGCACACGCACTGAGCAGAATAAACAATTTACGGCGTCTGCATATGTTTCAAGTGAGAAATGAAACTGACGCACACCACAACATTTTTGGTCCATTGTTGTTTTGGACGCGTGAAACGTATATTTAGTCCATTATTTTGATAACATATGAGAAAGAGATAGAGTCTCAGTGAGGTAAATGTGAAACAACCCCGCGCGCATCACAATAAATATATCTATATATATTCAAGGTGCGTGCATCAACACCATTTAAATGAATGAAATGAATGAGCTTGTCTATCTCAACACGCTGTTGAAAAAAATAAGTGGCTGTGAACATGCTCTCTTCGCGCACCAAATGCAAGAGAAATAAAACAACACACAATCAATAAATATATAAGCAAATAAATTAAATGATGAACTCAACGGTCGACGCTTATCATCTGACACAAAATCCACAACTAAAATTAATGTTGCTTATAAAAATTAATAAATTAGTGCGTATCTCTCGTCGTTTATTACGGTTCACAAGAGATTTGGTTTTTATTTGGCTCTTTCTTTCATTCCGATTATTTTGAAGATTGACGATTTGTTTTCACTTGGAATCTGCCCGCTCACCATGCTTGATTAAAGGATAATAATTTAAGTATTTCTATAATAAAACCCAACAATGTATGCGAATATCTGACAACTGAGTTATACGATGGATTCGAATAAACAGGTTTATAAAATCTCTTGCTTGGACATGGACACACATTCCTTGATGGTGTTCCACGCATGTTGTCACAACAAAATGACACATTAAAAATAAAACTCGAGAGAGATTGAACAATGCAATAAAAGCACAAGGCAAGAGATTGTCTTTGGATCAATCTGACACTTTAAATGTAAGATCGCCTAATTGTAAAATGTAATGTGCTTGATTTTTTACTTCAATCAAAAAACGATTTTATTTTATTGTTTGTTCGCTTTGCGATGCGAACCACGAAAATATGTTCGTAAAAAAATGTAGAAACATTTTGATGTTTTTAGGTGTGGAACACATCAGACACACTCAATATCACTCTCGTGATGGTGCATACAATGTGTTTTTGTCTCGCCTGTTTCTCTTTCTCTCTCTGCCCCCTACTCCCCATGTATATGTTGCGTTCATTACGTCGAGATGTTATTTTTTGGATGCAATTTCGTGTAGGTATTAATTGATGCAGCGGTTTTAAATGAGGAGAACAAACATGCATGCATTATGTGTAATACAAAAACAGCCAATTGTATATTGTAGGTATCTTTCTCTGTAACGTGTTCAAATAGAATATGTGTGGTAGATTTCCACTTGAAGAAACATGTCAAGAATCGCGAGTGTGCGCGCGCGACAGTTGAATATCACATGAATGTGGCAGCTATTTGCATTTGCAATGCGTTATGTGCCAATAATAAATGTGGATAGTTAATGGGCATTAACATGTTGAGTTATTAAATGCAAATTTATGAGTGTACTGTACACGCAGTATGTGCAAGAAAGGGAGATCACGGGAATCGAAATTTGAATTTGTAAATCTATACATATATTATATTGCGATTTTCCAAGTAAGTGTAAATATGTCTGGCCAGGAGCCCGGCAACATTGTTCATTAATTAACTGATACCGAGAATGTGTGTCGACATTCCGTCATTCGTGTGCTCGCGGGCAGGCATGCTCTCCCAATATGATATGTGAACAATTAAATCTAATGACCATATCTAAAACGGGAACATGCGAAATAGATCACGACATGGTAATCGAATAAGTTCATGTTTCAAAAACGATGTTTTGCATACGCTTATTGCTTGGCGTACTTTTGATGCGTATACAGTTTCATTTTGGTTGTGTGCTCAAAATGTCATTAAAATGTTGTCTTTTCGATTTCAATACACATCGTACGTATGACGCGCATACTAAAGCCACAAGATGATTATTTTAGACGGTTCAACTCTGTCGAGTGTGTGCGCGGACGTTATTGGCTTAATCTCTTGTGTGGTTTTTTTTTTGTTTAAGTTTTGTTCGTATCAAACTTTTCTTAACCCACACGAAGCACACTGCTCACAGAAAAGCGTGTATTGCACCGGTGCTGGACTGATTCATGCAGATATTTATTTATGAATTGTTGTTTATTGGCGCCAAACATCTAATGTTTTATAAATATATTAAACCGAGTGCGAGAGTCGTTTATCTGTTGGCGATATGTTGAAGAAGAAGGCGAAAATCAAGTTAAAGTATCATTTCACGGAAACAGACAGAGAACGGACATATGATCAAGCAAGATGAATCAAACATACAGCCATAGCCAGTTCTCAACTGTATTCGAACAATTTTATGATTACCGGTAGTTAGAATGTGCATAGCGAACGATTAAAGAGAAGAAAAAAAAACACAAGAAACAAACTCATACTCGCCGGCAAAAAAAGAGAGAAGAAAACGTCTAATTGCAGTAAAACGCCCGACGAAAGTGCTCAAACTCACGGTGCAAAACTCTGAACGACCAAAGTCACAATCTCGCAAATAATATGCATATAAGTGTTGTATCGATTCAATTCAATGTCCACATTTGCTCATAATTTAAATATTTTACACGCTTGCAAATGAAAATTGCAACGAACCGAACACAAACGGAAAATGCACGCAAAGAGTCCAATTCGAAGGCGAATGCTGTTTAATCTATTTAAAGTAATTTAAAGACTGTGTCCAATCTCCTATACGCGCTCACGCGCACGTAAAATCAAACGAAACAAACAAGAGAGAAAGACAAAAAAGAACACATTCATATAACAACGGCAACGAACGAAATGGCGAAAACAACAAATAAAAATTATTAGTTCAAGAAATGAAATAAAATTGTAATGTGCAAAATGTGCGGGGCTCCTGTGTATCGGTGCGTCGCGTACCAATCAATTGAAAATTACTGGACTTTAAAATGTGAGCAGTTTCAAAAATTGCTCAATACACACACATGATCAAGATTTAAAAGAAAGAATCACGCGTTAAAGATACCATCTAGATTTCGATGGGCCCACAGATTGACTGTGTGTTGGCATTTACACCTAAACAATTCATTCAGGAAGTGAACTGAAGATTGCCGCCGGATCGAGTGCAAATCAATGACATTCAATTAAATAACACCATGCAATGAAGAAGAGAGGGAGAGAATGAAGAATAAACATGCACGAGATATGCACATATATTTATGCAGTCAAATCGATCCTACGATTTAAAAAAAATCAAGTTTACTGATGGCTCTGTTTTTATTTTACACATCGATTGTACACGTTCCATTGCACATACTATTTAATGAAATGAAGGTTGATCGAAAAAAACAACAAAAACAATAAAAAAAATTAGCGACATTCAGCCGCCTATGAAATAGAAATTGAATTTTTGTATAAATATTTGATACAATTTCGAAATGAATAATTTATTGGTAAAAAGTGGCATTTTCGTGCACCTACGGAAATACAACAGCCATGTAATTTAGTCGCTTTTTATTTGAATATGCACACCGGATCACATTTCCATTTAATTTCAATTCGAAATCCACCCATAAAGTGTTTAATACGAACGAGAGAAAAAAAATGTATATATACTATTCTACTGCTAGAGCTGCTGCGGCTGCTAATGTACCCAGTGTATACGCATCAAATCACATTTGATCAGTTGTTACATTGTGTGGCACGGAATTTCTGTTTGTGTGTGTGTGTATTTACAATGAGAAAATCCATTTGAAATACAGCAGCTACTTCATGTTACCGCCGGTCATAAATATATATTTCAGTTTCAGCAGTGGGTTTGGCATTCACTCATTTCCTTGTTTTCCTAAATGTATTTAATTGATTCACAATTTGAAAATCTAGGAAACACACACACACTCACTCATTTTCTATGCCATTTGAACAGGATCCGATTTAGATATTGGATTTGAATTCAAATGGAACAATGAGAAAGCAAGATTTAAAAATTAAACAAAAAAAAAAAAAGATTTGTCAAAATATTTTACATGATAATGGCAACAAACATGTTGTACAATGAATATTGCAATGTGCCATGAAACGCGACGATTTTTTTTCCTATTCCAGTGTTGCCAATGACAATATCCAGACTTTTGTAGCCATTACTTTCTAGTGCCATTCCAATGCGCACAGGACTCGAGTTCAAAATTATGTTATACGCGATTTTTTTTGCGCTCCGAAGTCTCAGAGCAATAAATATCGGTTAATTTAAACAAAATTGCACAGTCGTGTTATGAAATAATGCAGAAATATTTCGCATAATGGCAAAATAGTGAGATGAGAGAAAAAACGTGGAATATCTTTTTTTGTTGCTAGTGCGCTCATCTTCGCAAATAAAATGAAATAAAATAATATATTCAAAAGAGAGGAAAAGTGAGGGGGAGTTAAAAAAAGAACCATATGAACCGAGTTGCCTATTATAATAACTTCATTGGTACGGTCACATCTGACGAAATGCAAATGCTAGTGAGCTAGCGAACGCGCGAGATCCGAAGCCATAACAAATTAAAAAACGAGCATAGAGTCTCATCGAGTCATGAAAGCGAGAAAATTGGTCACAGGTAATAAATTAACATGATTCCATGCATTTTTGTTTGTCTGAACATGGATGGTGTATATATAAATATCGTGTGTGCATGAGTATCGTGCATTTGCCCAATATGTGCTTGTTGTGTCTTGTTGCACTGAAAATACACGACAACCAACCGACGACGACGACGATGACACCAACAACAACGTCAAAGACGAAAGAAGCATATCACTGAGCACAAAAATCATCAGCGTCTCATCGTGGAAAAACATGCCAAATGAAAAGAAAATGAGAATATAATGGTCCACTCAGTTCAACGTGTTTCTTCCGCTCAATGTCTTTTTACCATCATCTTGTTTTTCCTTTGCTTGTCCCATTCGCCTTGTGCTAGTAGTTCGTTCGCACTTTTGGCACATCGAAATAGTTTGAGAGAGTGAGAGTTCGTATAACGAACAGACACCAGACACACAATTCATGCTGTCGAGTTATGACATTGGCATTGAATGGCACAAAAATTGCCGGAATATCATAAAAAAGACTAGTCTGGTGAAAAGAAGCAACTGAAAAATTTGCAATATCACACATACATTTTTTTTACACTTCCGTTCAAATGCTCACGGATAATTTTCACTTGCAAAAATGGGGTGCACAAATGAGTGCAATCATTTCTTTTCTTCGAGACACAGCAAAAATGAGATAGAGCTAGCAATAACTGGGAAAAAAAAACTGCAAAAATTATATTATATACGCCTGACCGTGTAGAATTCATTCACAGTTGATATTGAGCTGACAGTGTTGGAACTCTTCAAAGGATTTTAACGGTTACATGTGTTACTTTCAGTAATAATTTCGTGCAAACATCAAAAACATAAACTACGTGCAACATCAATTCACTCGTTCAATTACTGATTTTGAAACGGTTGCAACGCCCACCCAACGAATTTTGGAAGAGCATCACTGTGAGAGGGTTTAAATAGCGTCGAAACAGCTATGACACAGAATGGTATGAGGTTAGAGAAAATACATTCGAATTTGAATTGCGTACAAGTTTTCGTTTTATCATCTGTGTCAGCATTGCCAGTTCAGAAATCAGTTAAATAGTGTCCATTGTTGCGTTGCCGATTTGCCACTTTGAACCACTTCACAATTTGTCATATTAAAATTTGAATTTAATGAAACGAAAATAGCATTTATAATAATCGTTTATCATCATTTTCATGGTGATGCACAACACAATTTTACATATACGCACAGAGAAAGAGAGAAAGAGAGAGAAACCGATAGACGAACACATGAATCTTTTGTTATGATGCAATAGACATGCGGCACGCATGGTACCAAATTACATTCTAACACGAATCGGGACGCATTACAATTGAAATTTCAGGATATTTCATCCGAAAATTATGTGCGAGTGAGTGCTGAATGTGTGAAATAGGTTAAAATCGAAGTATGACAGAGAGACAAGCTCCATATGAGCGGCAGTGGAAACAGCAAAGCAAATCAATAGTCAAAATGCAGCACATACCGGATTGAAGAGCAGAAGGAATCATGAAATTCGATTGAATTCAGGCGATATCCGAAACGTCTGTGTGGTATAAACTGGTAACATATGTTGATGACATATCAATTAATATGGCCATTGCTTTCATTTTGAGCCTGTGATTGTGTGTGTGCGTGTGCATCGGTGTTTGTTTCGATATTACATTCTACTTCAATACACTCTCATACAGAAACATTGATTTCAAAGAAGGAAAAAAAACACACACACACAGCCCGATGAACTGATGTAGCCTAGGGAAGATGCTATATTATGTAATAATGACATCTCTGTTTTCATCACATCGTTCCGCTTGATTTTTATGCTCTAATTTGTTGCTTGCTCTTGATTCCATATGTCGTTCTCTATGAGTGTATAAACTCATTGAAAAATTATTTAAAACTTTTTCATATACAAAATCCGTGCACTCGTCCCCTGTCAAAACAAAATTAAGCGTCACCCCAAACACAAGGTCGCTTTCGAATTCATTCGTTGCGAACCGATTGTTATCGTCGTTCAAATTGGAATTCGCTTTTTTTTCCTTCTGGAGAAATCAACTTTTTCTATGCTTATGAGAAATTTCAAAGAAGAGAAATGAAATTTGAAAATAAAAGGAGATTTGTGAATAAAAGGGAAAAAATGCAATTTGTTTGGTGTATGTGAGTGTATTTTTTTCTCAACATTCGAAACTGAATACCATGCACATATTACAATGAATGCAAAATGAAGCATATGTTGTATAAAGTTGAATCGGTTTCGAGCGTTCGATTTCCGAGAAACGTACCTGAAATTACAACAAGTGCACTGCCATCGGCATTCAATTACAATAACAAAGTCGAGACCCATTTATTCATGTGCCCATTAAAATAATTCGCGTTTCATGCACACAAGCGAATACAAAAAAAAAAAACAACAAACGAATAACCAGCTAGATACGCTCAGCTTGATACGAAATATAAAATATTTCGTGGCAATTTTTCTTTCTGAAATAGAAACCAACGTTCGACCAACTACCAACGTTTTTTTGTCTGTGAATCGTCCTTCAATCGATTCCAATGTTACACACAATGTGTGCACTCGCATTGCATTGCATTCAGAAACTGACGAAGAACTCTCGGTTTTATGCTGCTCAAAGCTGCAAGAGAAATTGAGAGCGGGAGACCGACAAGGAGTTTAAACTTATAAATAGTAAGACACCTTGCAGCCACTTTTGATCTTTGTTTGATTGCTAATGTCAAGCGCATATGGTTTGCTGTAAGCAAAGAGGAGAGTTGAAAAAAAAGGAATGCAATCGGTTCTCCAGGGATGTGATCGAAAAAAAAAAAAAACGTATTCATTGTTAGCAAAATTATTAAGTGCTAAACATTGATCGCAAATTGTTTTTCCTTTTGTTCTTTTTTTTCTTTCTCTCTTTATCTTGTTTCGACTGAACTTGGTAAAGAGAAAATTACAAAAACTGAATGATGAACAACAATCGAATGCAAATCACATAACATTTATATGGTTTTTGTTAGTTGCTGCGGTAGTTACTAGCTAGCTTCATTTTAATAATATTTAATTTACGGCTAAACATAGTATGTGCATTATTGTTGTGTGTGTTATGATGGTATAGATTTTTTTTTCGTTTCTCTCTAGTTGCGTTAATCGAAATTAACTTTATGCGATAGCTATGGTAATGCGCTAATGTAAATGAATTTATTTGAAAAAATGCAAAAAGCATTCGAATGAACCACAAAGAGTGAGAGTAGAAAAAAAATCGAGAGCGGGTGAGACTAAAAGAGACCATGTCTCGTATGTGTTTTTTCATGTTTGCGGTGTAGTGTTGCAGTCAACAGACATATGTACGTATTTATTATACTACAGTATTTTTTTGTTGAATTCTTTTTTTTAGATTTTATTTTGCATTCTCACTTCTCGCACTTTTGGCTGCGGCGATGCGTATTTATTTAAATACTCACTATTATTAGCATATTTATTTAACCAATTTGGTTCTTGTTGTTTTTTTTGCATGTGTTTGTGTTTTACGGGTCGTGTTCAGTCAAAGCCACTGAGAGATCGATATGATTGCATCGCGCCACGATAAATGGAAAAAAAATTCAGGCAAATGTACAGGCGTGTAGTATGAACCACACGGTTGCAATTTACTTCTGGTTGCTGCTGCTGCTGCTCCTACCAAAATGCAAATGTAAACCCATGTATAAATGCCATTTTGCCTATGTGAAACAGTGCATACTGACTGGTCGTTTTCAACCATCGATATAATAAAAAAAAAGTTCATGTCCAATTTTACGCATGCAAATTCGAGCTCATTTTCAATTCGTTTTTTTTTTCTCGCCTCTCTTGCCGTTCTGCTCTGCCCATTTCATCGAATTGAATGAGTTTTGGTGTTTTTATGAGTTTCAATGAATGTGTGCGTTTCTTATTATTCAATGAAATTTCTGATATGTTATTGCTATTGAAAATTCCATAATTTAAAATATGTTTCAATTCTTGTGAGCAATGCTCATTTGGCATTCCAATGAGTGTGCGAGACCGTATGAATAACGAACTCTTGACATAACTGACTCAAAATGCATGAAATTTCTCAAAAATCGTGTACCAACAAGATTAGATCACATGTTAAACAAATCGAAATTTATGTCATATTCGAGTGGATGCATTAGATATGTTTGTAATACATTTTACCGACCCCGAAAATGACTGAGAGAACATAAAGAATGCAACGAGAATAAAAACAAAAACAAGCAAATTGATTGCTTTGGCAAATCTGAAATGAATTGAACAAACACATTAATTATGCATAGAGTTCGTTTAATTTGAGTACAGGCCAATAGTGTAAATATTTAATTTCAGCAATATTTCACTGAACTACATGAAATCAAGTCCTTCACGTCAATTATCTCCGACAATTTTCGAAATGGTTTGAGAAAAATAATCGGATGCCGTCATTTATCGCTCTATAATTTGATTTTCGTGCCACTTACGCCTTTGATCACTTTTGTGCACACTAACAACAACAACAACGGCAAATGCAAATGTTGAGAGAGAAAAAACCAACAACAAATGAAGTGAAGCTAAAGTAGCAGTTTGCATTCGTAATTACTACTTTGCCATCGTGCAAATTGGCATGCTTCAAGCACTCGAAAAGAACTATACTAGGTTTAATAATTGCAATTCTGGAGAACCAATAAAGAACGAAACGAAAAAAATAAATATATATGGTAAAATGAAGAGAGCCAGTCGTCGAGCGTGATTTCAAGTTGAAAAAATATATAAAATAAATGAAATTAATTATTCCAATAAAAAAAAGAAGTAGTGGTTGACTTCATTTGTTGGGGGGCATCATTTCATCAGTCGATTCAATTTTCATTACGAGCCACTGATAACATGTGTTTACATGACACTTGCCGATGTTCAAATAAACGCTGTCATGCAAAAATCCACAACCAAAGGATTTTTTTCATCTCTTTCTCTCTCTCTCACTTTCTCTGCAATAGATGTATTTTTTTCCTACAATATTAACTGCTGGTGTACCACTCTTGACTTTAGCGATTGAAAGGAATGGAAATTCGATTTGATTTGTACACATGCAAGCATCGAGATAAAAAAAAAGAACTAGCAAACATTGATTATGTGTCCCGTATGATAACTGCCGTATGCATTTCACACGGTTCAACAACGCGAGTTATTTGAACCAGTGATAGGCGCGAATTTAACACTTCTCCAATATACTTCCATCTGTACCTCTCTCTCCATTTTCATTCATTTCGCCGCTTTCCAGAATATTATGCCACATTCTCTCCTCTCCGACTTATTCCAGTATCGCTATATTTCCCCAGCCATGATAACCGACCGACATACAAAATCAGCCGGAGGAGAGCACCAATATTTGTTGTATTCTTTGGAATGAACGTTGCATGAAATTAACTTGCAATTCACTTTATCTAAACGGTTACTAAACATGCACGATGCGCCCAATGCACGATCTGGTGCTGTGATAAGAGCATACACCATACACCGAATTTGTGTACAAAAATATTGTAAGCAGATACACGCCGGCTATGAAATGATATGTGTGTGTGTGTGTGCATCGAAAACCGAATGTCGTGCGAACGTCGCCGAAGCGAACGTACTGTTGAAGGGGAAACGCTCGAATACGAATTGATAGACAAAAGGAAAACGGTGAACGGAACATATGAATGAACTGTAAACGATTGAATAGCTCACTTCATTTCCAATTGGAATGGTGCGTGCGTGCAACATCACACACGTATTTGTATGACACAATCATTGGCTGCTGCTACTGACGCTGTTGAAATTGTTGTTGTGAATGCTAGTCGTCTGCTTTGCCGTTTGCATGATAGGAATACACATAGTTGAGAGTGTGTGAGTGTGATATTGTAAAGCGCGGCTGTAACCATTCTCCGTCGTCTGCATTCATTGTTGTTGTTGTTATTGGTAAGCGGCTCCTTGCTGCTTGCCTCGATGTACAATGCTTGGGTATCGATGTTTACAAGAACATTACTTCACTTCAGTATGCTATGGAATGACAAGCGAGTCGCGCGCGAGTTTATTCTATTCAAGCACATCGCATTTTATCGAAACTGACGGATTTCGTATTCGCTCAATGCATTAGATTCAAATGTTATTTTTACCGTTCTGACTGAGTGTAAAAAATTTGTTCCATTTTAAATTAAAACTATAATAGAAAACAAAGTGATTATTGAAAATGTAACGATTTTTTTTGTTCGAAAAATTAAAAAAAATTGATTATAAATGTTCGATCGAAAACGATTCTTCACGCATCGTTATTTTAAACTATAGAAACAGTTAAGTGATCGAAGAAATAGAGGTTTTGTTTTGATTCAGCATTTATTCGAATTCGGTGTATTTTATCGTGAACATTCAGTGTTAAAAATTTGCTAAAGAAAAAAAACGTCATAGAATTTAATTGGAATTTTCAAAATTTACGGTGTGTGTGAGACAAAAAAAGAAAGAAATAAGCAACAAATCTGTAATCAACGCAATAGAAATAAAATCATTGGCAGCCAAAATACGAAGAAAATTAATTCGAAAAAAGTGTGATCTATTATAGTGTGTTTTCACAGCAACAACATCCATTTCTTTGGTGATTTTGTGGAATATTTTCAAAAGACTGTTGACACAAAGTATGTGTTCCATTAATTTATTTAATTATAAGTGTTAATTTTTCGATGAAAACTGAAGTACCAATTGGCGATCGCATTTTGAGTATTCAAATGTGAAAGGCGTGCACAAGAGCGCGTTTGCCATTAAAACATCATGTTTATTAATTATAATTGTTAAGCAATGCGAACAACAACCATAAAGAATCAAACAAAAAAATAAATAAATACAGAAAAGCAATGAATGTTGCTTTAAAGAAATGATTAGCTGAGTCTGTATTAACCCTTGATCATGTTAATTGTTTCAAAATGTGTTTCATCTATGAAATGTCACGCGAAAATCATTTCATTCATCGTTGTTCATTAAAACAATCGATTTTCTTCATCTCAAAGTGGCGTCCCATTTCGAAACAGAGAGATTTCTCTGCTTTGAAAACGAAACGAACAAAAATAGTCTGGAGTGTTTTCAAATTCAAGAGTTTTTACATCACCGAGAGTTGAAATTCAAAATTGTTCATACAATTTTCAGTGTGTTGCAATATTTAGTGGAATATGTTGTTCCATCATTTTGCTAATGTAACGAAAAAAATTTGTTTTGTAAACAAAAAAAAAAATAACATTTCATATTTTTGGCTTATAATCATCATAGAACACATCTCATTTCTAATTCAGTACATATTGTGTTACGTTGTGCATACATTGTGCGTATGTGTATAGGTGACATTCATTCGGAAAATGATTTAATAATAAATCTCGCCCCCCCAGAAAAGCCACAAAGAAAGCACACCAAAACGTGATGCGGAAAAGAAAAGTGTGAAACGGATTCAGCCACTTAGCAGCCCTTCCAAGCGTTTGCATATGTGTATATTTCCGAAAATTGCATAGTTTGTGTGTTAACGGTGTCTTTGTTAATGAGCTCTCTCTCTCGCTCTCACTCTCGTATACCTCAAATGTTAAATCGTCCGGTTGATGATATTTTGGCTCTGACGAATTTTCTAGTTAGATTATGTGAATTGTGAATGTGTGTTGTGTGTTGTTTGGAGCTGAAATAATTTCGAAGGCAAACGACAACGGTGTATAAACGAGTGAAGAGCACAATGCGATGTCGGATATGAATGAAAATGAATATTTCATGTTTATTATGTCCCATCGAGAGATAAAACAACATTACCTTAATTAAGGAAAATGTTTCGTGCAACACATATATACGACATAACACATATCACATCACCAGCCATCGACATGAGGTCGACAGTCTTTTGCTTCAAAAGCGTTTGTTTGCGATAAGCGTTAGGCGATGGCATAATGCAAGGCAAGTGAATGGGAAAATTCAAAATACCATAATTGTATGTTTCGGGTTGGAAGTCATCATTTTTTCTTTTTCTTTTTTTTGAAAAAAAAGAAGGAAAAAAATGTTTGCATTCGTTTCTGACGTTGACGCATTTTTAGCGCTCATTCGCTCACACTCTTGCTTACTCAAGTACCCACAAAATGTGTAATATGAAAGTTTCAGTTTTCATTCCGTTGATATGACAGGCTGATATTCCTTGAAGATGACGATCCAGCAAATTGTAACACCAAAAGCAGCAGCATCAAGCGCGAGAAAGAAAAAAAAAGTAAACGAAATCAAGCTGAATTGAGAAACATGAAGAAGGCGGAGGTTTTTGTCTGTTGTCACTGTAAGTGAAAAGCGATTTAGATGAAATGTTTCATCCTGACAACAAGATAAATCCCGAATTTGATGAAGATGGGAAAGAAACCAAGAAATTATGACACGATGAAGAGAGACCGAAAAAAAAACAACAACAACTTTGTGTAAATGTTGCAAATGACATTAAGAGTTTTTGCCGCACATTACATTTGCCTAATTGTTTCACTGAGGCTGTCATCACAGCAAAACTCTCCTAATCCTATGTCGCAAACAATTCAAATCGAAAAACTCATTCACTTAACTTTACTCTCTGTTTCACCCATTCTCAATTTGATTTCACATCTCTTTTTTCTCTTGTATGCCAACTAAAAACATGGAACACAATTCACGAGTTGTGATGCTTGAATCAATTTTTTATCTTATTTTGGTGTGTTATTTAATTCGCAGTTTGACAATGTTAAAATTAACGTGAAAATGCTGAAACATCTTCATTTAAACCATTTGATCAGCATGATTTTTTTTCCACTACCAATTTTAATTCAGATGCGAATCAGACGGAATCATGATGAGTACAGGCGCGCATAGGTGCTTGCGCGCATTGCATTAGTGCGACACAGTTTGAAGTCATTTAAATAAAATTACATTAATGTCGGGAGCAATATCATTTTGGTTTTTGATTCACTGCACGACTCTATCACATTTGCCGCTGGCATTTGAAATCTCACAAAAAATACACACGCATCCATGTATAGTGAGATAGACTTTATCTCGCGCACGGTTTCAACGGGGATCCTATTCTTGTGATTGTTTTGTTTCAATTCAAACCACAATATCAAATACCAGCGGCGATTTTAGTTTGCTGCCCATCAATTTCTACCACTCAATTCAGTTTCATTTACTATTTTATTTGCACGATGTACACATAATTTCATTCTTTGCCGTCGTTTTGCGTTCGTGTCATTCTCAGTTTCGAAGTGAATTGTCACAATGACAATGACAGAATTTCAAATGAGGATGTTTCTGTTACGAGTCAAAAGTCTCGATTGCAAACACTTGTTCCTAATTAGATAAAAAAGACGAATCTGAAAAATTATTTTGCACACAACGAAAATGAACTCAAACTTTAAACCAAAATCGGAAACACACAACCAACAGTGGTTTCCGTTTCATGTTACCATGTGCACCATTATTGTTTTATTGAGCATATCTTGAATAGAAACAGAAAAAAAACTTTTTTTCGGAGATAATAATAGCAGTATATTAATAATGAAACAGCTCTAAGGATAAACGACGATTACTGAAGAGAGAGAGAGAGCGAGGGACCGAACTCACATTGGAAATGGTAGACACAGTAACTATATATGTGTCGGGATAGTCGAGAGTTGACGAAAAGTAAATAAAATAGAAAACTAATAAAATCCACGGAAAGAGACGTTAAATTTTGTTTGGAAAAAGTTTTCGCTGTGAATTTGTGTGTGTGTGTCTTGTTTGTGCCGAGATCGAGTTTGTTATTTGGCGACACATGTTTTTCACTGGATTTATACTTCTACTAACCGGATAAATTCAATGCAATGTTCATTTACTTTGGCTATAATTTACGAATGTCGCTGTATGAATCCGATTCGATGTTTTTGCTTGAGTTTGTGTAATTCTCTTTTTTTTTATTCTGGCTCGCAAACAAATTACAAAATAGTATATATAATATTGACTCAGACACCATTTGCATGAAAATATTTCTTTAGCTGTGTGTTATTTTGTTGTTGTCATTCTTCATATTTATATGTGCGAGCACGCACATGCCATCGTCGCAAATGACAAAAAGCGCGACCATGCAAAGTCGAATAAGAATAAAAAAGACAGAAAAAAATTAACAATTACAGCTTTCATGGTTGTTTATTCGAACGCGATTGAGACATAAGGGTCACAAATGCGTTAGATAATATTTGCGTTTTTACTGATGAGCTCACACAGTTTGACTATTGTGTGTGTGTGTTTTTTTCGCTTCTCCTACCATTCTGTTTCTTGTAGGTATGGTTTTTTTTTTCTTCTGCTTAATTCACGACGCACAAGTGATGGTTTTATTTCAAAACACATAAAAGAAGACGAAAAGAATGAAAAATAAATGCAAGCTGCTACCATCGAATCAATCTGAAAATCTTCTTTAAATAGAAATTTTATATGAAAAACAGTCAACACGGTTTTTTGCTTGTCTCTCAACTCAAACAGATAACTGCGAAATGAAAAGCCAGCGGTGTCACCTCAAATTGCAAAACGACAAACATTTGTAGAAGCAGAAAAAAACACACACACACATAGTGAAAGAGAAGAATAATAGTCTGAAAAAGAATTCGAAAAAGAAAAGAGCGACCGAAGAGAGACAAAAAACAACAACTCACAGTGAACTCGGTACACATCAAACTAAACAAATCCAAACAATATTTTTTATGATCTCTCCGCTGCTGCGTTTACTTTTCGTCCGCGAGCCCATTTGCCATGTATATTTGTTCATCGTATTTCGATTATTTCATATTTCTGTGATTGTTTTGTTTTTATGCATTGCGTATGTATGTGTGTGTGGTTGTTTGGAAGATGATAGATTTTGTGCCTTTTGTGCGTGAATGAGCGAGATCGATACAAGGTTTTTGGCTACATCTGGTTAGATTTTTGTGTGTTCGGCTCTCTGTCATTTTTTTTGGGTGGCTGTCGAAGACGGTGCGCATCATTTGGATGGTGCCTGTCGGTATTTTTATGTCATGTATGGTTTCCTTTTTGTGTCTTTGTTTTATTTACGCGCTATTGACTAGCGTATTTGCTGCTCATCTATCTCTGTTCTTCGATAAACAAATACCATATTTATGCGCAGAGACAACAAGAGTAAATAGAGTCTTTGAATATTGCACATTGTATAATGCCATTTGATCGGCTTCTTCTTCTTCGGTGTGTGGCTTTTTTTTTCGGTGTGATGGTGGCGATAGTGCAATAGAGCGCACTTTCTCAGAAGAATAACAATAAAATATTGTTAATTTACTTGTTCATTTTTGTATAAACACGCACGCTTTCTCCCTCTTACAATGGATGTTATTCGATCTCTGATCTGGTCTGGTCGCAAGAGACACATTCATTGCACACCCGTTGATATTCTCTCGCTGAGCTCAACGACGGTTCCACTACATTTGCATTGCCACAGTAAAGGAGACACATATCTACACATACACGCACTCAAGCAAATTCATTTTTATGATGGTTTGCACATGAATGCATCTTAAGCATAAATCATGCATCGCAAATGGCATAGGAAATCTTGGTGTGTTTTGTTTATTTAGACAATTACCATATAGACTGATTGAATGTGGTGTGATTGCAAAAGCAATGCAATTACACTAAAACATATTGGAATGAATTTTTGGAATTTTTAAAACGACCGCATGCGCTCACATTTACCAACCAATTACAATAAAAATGAACGAATGTTTCGGTGCGCTCGCTTTGAATTAACAATCATCAACATTCGAAATCGAAATAAAAAGAATGTAAGAAAAAGAGAGAAAGAGAGTCAAAGAGCAGGCATGAAAAACGGCAAATGACATAAAAACCCAAAGACAATAAACTGATTTCACAGTTTACAGTTAAAATACAAAGAAAATACACGAAAAGTGCGTGTGAAATTCCCTTAATCAAACATTTTGTATCGGCAAAAGAAACGAAAAAAGTGTGAAAAATCGATGTAAATGAAGGCGCAGCGCGATATACATATGCACACTATAAGCGTATATGTTTCGGTTCGCATCTGTTCGCACACGTTTGATTAATGAGTTTTCTTGGGATTGACGATTTCCTTAAAACGCTAAGCAATTTCGGTTAAACCGATATTACCCACAAAAATCAATAGAAAATCACATTTCATTGGAAATGTGGGAAATTCCATCTATTTACAAATCAACCAACCGATGATGACGACAACGAGCTTTTTTTCTCGATTATTTTTACAAAAGGTCTTTAAAAATAGAGCACAGTGCCGAAATCGATTCCGATAATCGACAATTTATGAGTTCAATTTTCATGCCTATAAAAGCGAAACGAAAATTTGGAATTCACTTGAATGAAGCACGTCGTAATGAATTTTTCCTTACATAATTTCAAAACATTAATAACAATAACATTTGCTAGTCACCAAACACATTCATTTCGTTTGCACTCCAAAAACGAAAGAAAAAAAAGAGACGACACAGTTGAGTAAGTGAGTGAATGTATGCCTTTAACATGTTATTTTAATTGATTTACGAGAACAAGAGTGGCCAGAAGTTTTCGGGCTCCCTTTCTATTTTTCCTGCTCTCAATTCAAAAGCATTTACACAGAGAAAACGGTACAATGGCATTAGAATCACTAATCCAAACACTAAGAAACCATTCAAAATGGTTATCAGGCAAATGTGTATGTACTATGCTACTACTGTTGCTGCCACTGCTCACTTGAATGATTGAATAGCGTTACAATATTAATATCAAATCTATTTGGCAGTTATTTTGCACGGACTAATATTTCACAACACAAAAACCATATGGAAGTGACAAGAGCACCATAACAACAAAAGTAACAGCAATATCTTATATCCAAATACTTGGCTTTATGTAGCGCCTGTCGCCCAAGATTGCATTTCCATTGTCGACATTTCCATTCTTTAGCCTTTTTTCATTTTATTCAAGATCATCTCTTTCTTCACTTGCACACGCATTCACACACAAGGAGACACCAGTGACACGCAAAGTGTTTGCCAATGGAGCCAGAGAGAGAGAGAGAGAGAGAGAGAGAGAGCGAGAGAATATATTAAAGAGCTCCGATGAATGCAGTGTAAGCAAGTATGTTACACACACATAATTGACATAGACACACACACATTATAGTTTCATCGTTGAATCAGCACATTTATATAAACCGAACTGTCCAAGTGTATAAGACAGCCAAAAAGGATATATTTTCTCAACAACGGAAAATAATCACAATGAACAAGCCAAAATCGTTTTTGGTCAGGCTAAATGGACAATGCCAAGAACATTCGGGTCATGCCGTGCAGTATTCAACAATGTCACATGTAGAGACAATAAAAGACAGGGAACTATTGAATGAATGAAAATTTGCCAAATCTGCTTATGTTTTGTCGCGTAAACTCAATCAAATGATTGTACGTTCGTGTGTGTGTGCTCCGTCCCATTTTTATATCGTCTATGAATAAATCGCAAGTGGCAAATCGTTCGCAAATAATCGGCAATAGTTTTGTTTCGCTGCATGCATTTGTTTATTTAGCAATTGTTACAAATGGCACACAATATGCACACATACACTGTGTGACCGGGATTGTTCAAATGGAGTTTGATGGTGACGCATAAACGTGCCACACCATCAATTTAATATTGCAATAAAAGGATACGATATTTGCTTTGCTCCCTCAAAGCACACACACGCACAAATGAACAAAAAAAATAATAAAATAAATAAAAGACGTGCACTGTCTTCGAAGTCATGTTCTTTGCTTGTTTTTCATTGGTCCGGGCACGGTGAAAACGATCAACTTATGAATGTTTATGATGCACGATAAATCATTTTTCCTCGTTTTTTGTTTTGTGCGTTTAACTTTTCTTCTTATTCTCACTTGCCATCGCATCTTCGGTTTTTGGGATGCAAAAATTTTCATGATTTAGCCAAGAAAGAGAGCAAGTCAAACGAACACACACATACACCGAAACAAACGAAAAAAAATCGAAAAAATTTCCCGTTTTTATTTTTTCCAAGAAAATTGAATGGTAATAACATTTTTCGTCGCTCACTTTTGTGACGGCTTCAATGTCTTGAAGACGTTTAATGTTTACGCATATAGCGTGCGCACATTATATGTGTTGCCATCAATTTGATTTTCTCTCCCTAGTACCGTTAAGAAAGTAACGAGATGAACCCTCTTTTTTTCTCTTCTTCATCTTTCGATGTTTTGCTTCTTCGTTTCGATTTTCGTGCACATTCGCATTTAAATATTATTTCACTCGGTTCTGAGTTTCTTTTCGGGCGTGCATGTAAGTTTCCTTCTTTTCACTTCATCATCAGTCGACGCTCCCAATTCAAATTATGTGCGCCCTTCAATTTCGTTTCTTGGTCGTGCATTTTGAGTGAATGGCATGTCTTGGAGCAAGTGGTTCATTATGCTGTGCCACGCTTTGGCATTCGATTGTGCTTTTCCGAAAAATATCGATTGTCATGATAAATGCCAAAAAATTAGGGAATGACGACGAACACGTTCACATTGCGCGAAACACTTCTCCCTTCACATCACATCAAAAACAGTCCAACAACCATTTATATAATCAAAAAGATGGCATCGACTTTTGTTCTTGCAGCCACAATAATTAGTTTGTCCAGAATTTTGAGTGTTTCAAGCATAGAATGGAGTTGACTTGTGCCATCAATATAATAAGCGTTTGTTTGACACGAATGCGTTTGTTGATGCTGGTGGTGATTGTGGTGGTGTCTGCAATTGATCGATTATAATTCAAATGCATCTTTTTCGGAAGCACATCCGAAAAACATTTGCACATTTTTCTCGCTTCTTCCCCATTTTTATCATCGGCTTTTGTCGTTGTTTAATGTGGGGTGCAAAAGTATGATTGCAAACCGTTCAAAAGAACAAATTTCGAGTAGAGATATTGAAAAAGCAGAAAACATGCATCGAGCGAACAACGTTTTTTTTTAAATGCGAACAACAACCAGCAACGACATAAATAATATATATTGCTAAATGCACAAGAAGCACGCATACTGATGCCTATCACATCAGTATACAGGAAGCCGGAGAATGCAAAAAATCGTTTGGCACGGCAAACGTTTGATTCTTGTCATTTAATTAAAAACTGTCAAACAAACATCACAAAATGTTCATAAGTGCAACACACAAAAGTAATAAACCACTCGATTCGATTCGAAAATTACTTATCGATTTAAAAACAGGCTGGTTTTGTAAGGCCTTTTCGTTTTATCAGGAGCTCTCTCGCGGGAGGCGGACACATTGAAATTCCGGCAATAAACTCAACAATTAACATTTAACTTTGTGAATGCGGAATGAATGAAAGCGAAAAAGAGAAGGAAAGAAAACATGTTTTGAATGAAGCGTAATTTATGGTTTTCCAAAGCAGTAATATAAAAAAAAATCCATCATTTTAAGTGTTGGGCTGTATCTTCAATTGAAAGGAATTATAATTAAAAGTTGGCTTCAAACGATTCAGCTGCGGCCGCATTCAGTCTCTATCGCTTCCAAAACGAAATGCTATGACATGCTCATAATTTTTGCTTTGTGAATATCGCTTTATGGCTCGGCAGCGTCAACAGCGGTGTCGACAACACCAGCAAAAAAAAAACCACATTTAAGCAATTGTGTGACAACCGACCGAGAGAGTAACAATCGTATTTAATGTGTGTGTATGTGTCGATTCAACTCTGGCGAATACAAAGTTTCAGAGAAACGAAAGAAAAAACCATCATCGAAGCAAAGCACATTACACACATTTAACAACTTTTCGCAAAAAAAACGCCTCACATTTAATTCATGATTTTGAGCATTTAACAAAATGCCACAACGGGCTGAACGCGTCGCACACATAACATTTTCAAAGCAGAGAAAGAAATTAAATTAACAGATTAACACGAAAAAGGCCGTCGCCATGAAAAATGCCCACTAAAATGTAAAAGATGCAACAAGGAATATCTTCCGTACACACTCACAAATGTGCTATTGTGTCTAAATGTTGGTTTGTTGTGTGGCTGTGCATTGTTTCATGTGAATGCACTGAATGAACAACGACCCGAAGAGGAACTGCAACAACAACAACAAAATAAGTGTAAATAAATAAATTTCACACAGCAATTACGGGAGAGCATTTATTTGAGTCTCTGGAAATGGTCGCACGCGGTACACGCACAATTTACAAATCGGAGAGTGCAAAAGAGCTGCTGCTCTCTGGTCGTGAATGTTTTGAATGGGCGGAAAAGACAAGAAAATCACTATTTCTTTCTTTTTCGCTTTTTATCTCTCTCTCTCTCAATTGTGCGACTGCGTGCATTTATGTGAGCGAATGCGCTCCACATTAAATGGTTTAGATCTTCTACTTAATACGCATTTTTCTTATCGACCGCTTCTATATAATTTCAACTGAAAAACAAAAACAAACGAACGAAATGAGAAACAGAAAAAGAAACATATTGCATCAACTTCACAAACAAGTAGATTTATCCATTTCAATTAAAACAAACAGCAATTCGCATGCAAGACATTCCCTCCCGAATGTAAAGGAATTGCGCTACCATTTAGAAGTATTTTACAGTTTCTGTATCCACTGGTTTGTTTGATATTCAATTTAGAAGAAAAGAAAAAAAAAGAAGCAAGCATTCAGCAGCAATAATAATAATCATCATCTTTCTTAACCAATTTTTCATAAATTCTCTCGTTAATTCAATCTGGATATTGTGTTTATGCAGTTGGTCAGTCAGGTTTTTTTTATCTGCCTTTTACCTGCAAAACAATAAACGTCCAATTGTTCGATGTTGAATGTGTGTGTGTGTTTTTTTTTTTTTCAGAGTAAAAATCGCCGCGAACGATTGTTCATTCGAAACTTGAAATCACTTTTTTCCTTCATATATATAAGAACATTTACAAAAAAAAAACGAAGACTTTTACTTTTGACAGTAACGAGGCGAACCTATAATTTAGAAATTACATTTTGATCAATTCAACTAACAAATTAATTTCACTCGTTAAAAATTACAGAGAAAACTATCAAATCATTGATTATCTCTTCCTATCGTTTCGCATGATGTGTTTGTGTGTATATTTGGAATCGTGGCATTCAATGACGGTGTGCGATTGTGCCCATGCCAAGCAATGTGCGGCTCATTCAATGCGCTGTAATGTTGGTAATCAATTAACTCAACTGGTTTCGGTGCGCGTCTTATGTCGTCTTCTCTTCTCTCGTGTGTTCTATTCTATTTTGTTTTTATTTCTCTCAATATATCTGCTTTTTCTGCTTCATTTCGTCTTCCTGTTTCTTTTTTTTATTCATTCTTTGCACCTTTTCATTAACCAGTGAGATGTCGAAATACGTTCTACGCGCGACGTTGAATATTAAGTTTGAATTTGATGATCGCTCTTGCAATCACTACACGATCCTATAATTATCTATACTAATTTTTGATTTTGGGTAAATATTTTCTGTTGGTCGTCAAAAGAAAATTCATCGAGTAGACACAGATTTCTTTATGTGAGAAAGGTGAACCAGAAAGAGAACGACACAGTCTCGATTGTGTTGTGATGACTGAATATTAATGAGGTGAAGCATCAAATAAAATGATCCATTTTGATTGGTTGCATGTGTTTATGTGCTTCAAGCGTACCGTATAACCAAATGTAAATGGCCGAATCGCAATATCCATCAATTATGTAGTCAAATTTTTCGATAGTTTAATTGCATTTCGCTTTGTACCGGTGTGACTTTTTAACGATGAAAAAGAACGTGAATCGACACCGATGAAAGAAGGCAACGATGAAAATAAAGTGTACACAATGCTAAAATTACACATGCAGACATGAAAAAAAAAAAACAACAGATTCATGCCCGTTTATGTCGACGATCGTGGCCAAACGACGGCTTGGTGTCAAAATATTCCATTCATTGTAAGCAATCACAACAAAAAATGTCTCGACGGAATTTTATCGAAAAAACACGACAAACAACTACTCGATTTTTTCGTCTCACTTTTTTCATATGCGACACTCGATGTGAGATGGTTGGATGCTTTTTTTCGTCTTCTTCTTCACTTTTTAAACGAATTACATGTTTCCAATTAATTTCCTTAATTATAAGCCCGACTAGTCGGTTGCATGGGCTGCAATTCTCAAATCGACCGTATTGAGCAGTGGAAGTGTCATTTTATATCTGCAATGCGGCTCAATTTCCCTTGCCACGACTTGGTCGAATAATGATGTTTTCATGTAAATTATGTTATACAATTCAACGGGACGGATTTTTTTTATCACATCTTCTTTTCTCTCTTTCTGTCTCTTAAAATGACAATTTAAACAGAAAAAAAATCGCTTCTGAAATGCTACGTTTGCCAAGAGGCAACGGTAGGTCGATATTATTGTATCACACAGAAAGAGAGGGGAGAGAGAGAGAGGCTGTAATGAGATTGATGAAATTGTAATTTAATAAAAATTGGTTGTCGCTTGACGCGTCTTATTCTGTTTGGCCAATCAATTTCCATTCTGTTTATTCGAAAGCTGCTACTGTCGTTGCGTTTTTTTTCCTTTCGCTTGCTAATTTTAAACGACATTATCCAAACATATGCCTAAGGCATATGTCATTGTGCACGATATTTTTTTTGCAAATAAAATGCGACGAAAGAATGGTAAAAAAACTGTCTTCTTTTTATCGATCTCAAGTCTTTCCTGTGACATACAACATATTTCAATTGCTTTGCTTGTTTCATTTTTTCTTCTGACACTGTGTTCGTAAATCCTCTAGTCTAATTGCCGTACGTCGATAAATGTGCTCAATTTCTCAAGCAATCTAGAATAAATACGCATCGCGATGGTGTAAAATGTCGCATTAGCAACATAATTATGCTCTGCTCTGCTTGATCTTTAATCGATGCCCAGGCAATAAATAAATTAATGGCCAATATAAATAATGTATAAGCTCTTTAAAGTACTTGTTGTAGCTCGAATAGAAAGAGCTGATTGTGGTTAATCGTGGAGTAATTGGAAGATTTGTAATTAAATTTCAATTTATCATGGCACGGACAAGTGCCGCGCCTTATTGACGTGCAAAAAAAACATCATCAACAATAAAAACAACGACACTAAAATGAAAAAACACACATACTCTCGCTCACTGCCTGTATATTGCTGGTTAATTTGGTTTCCGGTTCAATATTCTAAATGATTTAGACGAGCATGAGCAGAAACAGCAGCTAAAATCGACAACAAAATGTGATTAGGCTCGTACTTAAGGTTATTAGATAAATGCGTGAGGTCATTTTCATAATTGCTTTAGCATTTTTTATTCCCACTTTACTTTAGTTTGCATTTCTAGAGCAGTAAAATGGATAGATTTTTGGCTATTGCATGGCCATTAGAAGGCCTAATGAACCGATCAACAGCGAGATTGTGCGCACGGGGGGAAACAGGCGTAAAATGTAAAAAAAAGAACAAATATAGCAGAAAAATCCATTTCGAAGCGAATATTTAGTTCGGGCTTGTGTATGCTCGACCATATATTATGTTTTCATTGAAATGCAACGGTGTATATTTCAATTTCGGAAGCAAATTGTTTTGAATGCATTAGCCCATCCATTTCACGGTGTGTATCCAATTACGAATTGTGTTGGTTATATTCTATATATATATGTGTGTGTTTTTTTTTGTTTTCGGACTTTGAAAATTACATTATACACTTGTCGCGGCAATATAGCAATGGTCGTGGTACCATCAATAGAGCATACCAAACCGGGTTTGTGTATGCTCACAGGAATTGTGTTAGGGCTTTTGAATGCACTAACCAAATATGCATAAATATATGGAATTTGTTTGGCTGGGCGCTTGTCATCATTTGCCTTTGTTTTTATCCATCGCACCGAAAGGGTATTCAAACATTGAACGAGCAAAGTGAGACAAAATTGTATATGTATGTGTGCATGTATAGATGAATTGATGTACATAAATTCAAGTCGATTTGCGTTATGGATTTGTGTGTCGACATTCACTTGATTCAGCGCATTCAATATGAATATGCGAATTGAAGGCAAACATCAGGAATTCATGCTTTCCGAGTTTTATTTTACATTTTACTCACTTGTTCTCTTCATCTGATTGTGCTGAGTGTGTAAATTCAATGCATGTGCCATCATCATCAACATTTCGTGTGGCTCGAATGTTTGTGCTGACTCGAAGCACCATCATCATCGAGAACATAAATGAATGGAATCCATTCCGCGCCAATAGTTGTTATTGTCATCATTGTGGAGATGTTTGTAGACATGATATGTTCCAAAAGTTGTAGAACTTTTTGAAAATTCGCACATTAATTTCTCTTTTCGGCGAAAACCATGTGTTTTCCTCGATAAGATCTGTTAGCATTTTTTTTTTTCAGAATCGATACACACAATTTATTTTTAAGACGACTCGCTACAATTGCTGCTATTAAAACTTTGTTGCTTAAAAAAATATGAAAAAAAAAGAAGTTTGAAAACTTTTAGAACACAACAATTATATTTAAAACACCGGCATGGATATCCACAATTCAAAATATCGAAGTTATATACAAAGAAATGGCAAGTTGTATTGTGTTGAGTGGGTGCGGTTGCCAGTGCAACCGAAATAATATACAACAAAATAATGTCGAGTGACGTTGGCAAGAGAAAATGCACACAGCATATCGAAAATGATGAAAAACCATAACCAGTGAACTGGTTACAATTGCAGCAATGCAGAATTACAATTCAATATCCACGACCATTATCATCATCATCATCATCATTATTATTATTATCTTCATCAACAGTAAATGGCATAGAACAGTTGCTACCTGTGCGACAACAAAATGTAAAAAAGAAAATTGTTCAATTGCAATGTCGCCCTAAACAAATTCCGCAAAATAATGGCATTGATAATGATTTTGAATTTTTAGTTTGTTTATTTATTTATTGGGTATGTTGTTGTTGTCTCTTGTTAGTGTATATTTTTACCAGCAGAATAATAATGTCGCATTTTGCTTTGCTACCGTCTGAAAATCGAAGCGTATTTATTAATTGCAAGTGCATCAAACGAACCGACAACAGCAAATCGAGTTTTATTTGTAAGAGCTCGTGCTAAATGAATCTATATAGTATCGGGCGTATTCTATTTCGAATGATATTCGAGCTCGCGCGTATTTTATGTTGCACAAATAGCCGATGTCTGCGCTCAATGTTTACCACCGCGAAATGTGTGTGTACACAACAACCGACAAAGTAAGAGAGAGAGAGAGAGAGAGAGAAAGTTAATGGCAACTCGATGTGTACAAATGTCTGGCAGTATTATTATTCCAAATAAATTGAAATCATCTAAGAATATTTGAATTTCAAATGTAAATATGTAATAATAAGAATGGATGTGAGTACGATTGTGTCGTTTCGAAACTTTGTAATGACTACATTGTTCGCTCTTTAAAATTCGTGTGCATCGACAGAGGGCTATTCTCCATCTCCAGTTCGGTGTGCGCGCGGTGATTTTTTTTTTCTCGTTGCTTCTTTGTTTGGTTGGGCCGATTCTCGCTTCGAATACTGCGTATAGTATTAAAGCCGCAACACTTTAGATTTAGTGCATTGTCTGCATGGCCATTACCACGGGAGTATCATCGATGAACTCAAATTCAAATAATCAACTGTTTACCATGTTTCCTATTTAGCAACATTGACACACAATGCCAAAGTTTACCAACCAGAATATATGGCCATTCAATAGTTCAACGTGCTCGTAAAATGCGTATAAATCTCAATTTATGATTTTCTCCATGGATGAATTTCAGTTTGACTTTGTGTCGTTGTCGTCTGTTGTGTCCGGTCAGTCGCGCTCCATCCAATACAAGCATACACACACGCATAAACACTCATTCACATTGATCCTGAATGTTGTGCATGCACTTGCTGCCGAGATGGGATATGGAACTCGGCAATGGATATATGAGATAAAACTGTGTCTGGGTCGTTGCATTCCATGCACATTCAATGGTGCTTGCAATTGATTGATTCGACCATCTCTTTCTTTCTGCATGTACAAGTGAGCGTCAGTCCATTCGCACATAAGCCCTGAACATATTCTACGATTTATTTTCATATTGCAGTTAACAATAATAAATGAGCATGGTGAACAAAATACCAAGTATTTTATAGTAATTATCATTTCGGTGGAAATGGCAATAACAGGATGACAGCGAAAGAGATGGAGAAATTGAGAGCACAATCTACATTCGCATATATCGAAAATATCAATGGTTTTATAATAACTTATCGTTAAATCGCATGAATGTGCATCAAAACAAAATTCAAAATTCACTTAGAATATGTGCTCGCGCATAGCGAACAATTTATATTCTTGTTGATTAAATGTGTTTACCGCTTTAAAATTCCGAGAATTTTTTTTCCCATTTATGTTGTTTAGTAATCTTAGCGAAGTGAACTTAATCGTTTGCGATGCGCTCACAATATTGAAGTGCTTACCATTTTGGAAGTGCATTTGGAGCTGTGTGTTGGAGATGAATGAATGAAATGATCATAAATTTGCATGGATATCACCAAAAAAACTACCATACACCATGCATACGCTCATTTCAAGAGTGCACATAAAATTCAAAAATGTTCGCGCATTCAACGTTTTGTGGCCTCATTCCATGCAATCTGCTATTTTTTTTGTCGCGCTGTTGTAAATTTTTATGTTCAAATCATAAAAGGCTCTTTCCTCGCCATTCATTTTCAATAGAATATTGCGCAATGTGATGAATTCATTTTTTTCTGTTTCTTCTTCTCCGTCTCACTCCCGCTCATGTGTCTTAACAACGCACTTTTTCAGCATAAAACCATTTCAGGCATGCATTGAACAAGAAGCTGACAATTTAAGTTCCAACTTTGTTTTCTTTTGCTTCGATGTGTTTTGTTTCTTCTATTCAAATCGGTTTTATGTTCATTCTATGTGCCCTGCTCAAAAAAAAATAGTCAATTGAATTTATGTATATATTTGAAACATGCCCATATTTGTAAGCAATCATTTCAAGTGACAATGCATTCGTTATATTATATTCGAACAACAACGATATTCTGAAACGTGACCAATCACATTTTTTTCTCTTTTTCGCTTCTCGGCTGCATTATAAAATCGAACGCGTTTTTAATTAGGATACCTGGAGTTTTATGCCAAATTTAGCGGATCGTCGAATGTTGTCGGTTGATGGTGTGGTTTTTATGTTATGCAACACATTGTCAGTTGCATTGTATAATTTGCCATTATTTTAGCGCTTGTCTTTCATTCAATTTCCTTCTTTAGAGAACTTGATCACAGCACTCTTTTTTTTTTTTTGTTTTGTTCGTTTGTTCATATTTTGTGGTATTCTTGGTTCGTTTGCATACAAAACGCGGCATGGGTTATTATTGGCTCGTTATAACGATGTCGTTATGTACATTTCATTTTTGGTCAAACATCGTATATCCAATACAATTTGATTATGATATCTTACACTTATGCACCCATGTCATCATTTCAATAAACGATTCGTTTTTTTCTTTTATTCGCTCTGTTTTGTTAGAATTACTCTATGTTTCCGCAGCTATAGTGTCAAATCCGTTTTGAATGCATACTGTTTTGTATATTGAATCAAAGGAAACGATTTACACACGAAAAAAAAAAGAAACTAAAGGGAAAAAAGCCATCAAAAACCCACCGAATGCGAATCATAAGTAAATGTAAACAATGCGTCAGTGGACAGAAAAACGCGTTGTCAAATGAAAATGTGAACAAAGATAAATGAAAAGATACGAGAAATAAACGAAACAAAAAACGTACATTCAGAAAAAAACTGCCAGAGATAGAGTTTGATTATTAAATTTTTATGGTGCGTTGGCTGGGCCGTTATGTGTGTGTGTCTGAGTTTATATTGTATTTATCATTTGGATTGCAAACGATCGCAAATGCACATATATATGTGTCCAATGCATATTTCATACAATTCACGATTGAATGAAAATATGAAATCGCGCATTCTGTTCACATAGACAATTGAAATCGCGTGATTTATAATCAAAGTTTATTTGCATTTGCACATTTATATTTAAAAAAACAAAAACAAAAAATGCATCAAACGATTTTTAGTGCGTTTTCAAAACGAGAAACGGAAAGGAAAAACTACCACATTCATTTCATTGAATGGCAATTCCTGTTTGTGTCTCGCCTGTCTAGCCTGATGGTAGTGTACGCGTATATTTTATCAAGATAAACTGATAGGTATTTTCAATTTTGGCATTTTCTCTGTGTGAAGTCGAAGTATTTGCAGAAATCAAGAGAAAAATATTGTTATTTTGGTGTAAAATTACTTTATACAACATTGAATATTTAATTTATGCATTTTATTTTGAATTGTTTTAACGTATCAATTAAATGCAATGAAAAAGCATTGCATCATCCATCGAAATACTGTTTTTACTCAAAGTCAATGCAATCCCAAGTACCATGACACTCTCTCAGATCCACAAATTTATAGCACTTTGTCTCGTCCATATTGTCATAGTTGAAATTTTATACGCAGACAGAGAGCGATTGCACTTGAGACTGGCTTTTATACCAATTGACAATTCAACCAATATTGACAACGATAGGCATTTGGCATCTATGAAATGAGATGGAAAGAGATTGGAATTGGATTGCCTAGCCACACACCCATATACGTATACACACAATGTTCGGATTATTTGATTTTTCGATTAGATTCGGACGCGAATCGAACACTTGAAATAAATCATATGCATTTTCAAAAGCAGAGCATAATCTTTCGTGTGTGTGCATTTCTGGTGAAATATATCGTTATAGGCTGGTTTTGTCATTATTGTGTTGGGTGGTATGTGTGTAATTCTTTTTTCCAGTCTATACTTGTGTGTACTAATATGCATTGTTTTGCTAGAAATGGACTCAACCAAATGGAATCGAGCATTTCGGTATCGTTGATGATTTATCATATTGTGCAATATGCAAAATATAGAAAATACTCTGTATTAGACGCAATTTCGGCCATTTATTTCTCGCAGTCAATATGACAAATACCAAACGCGCTCTTTTTGTTATAATGGCTTTAATTTATAAGCGGCTTTATTCATTTTTGGCGAGTGCCAAACTCACACACACACACATACACAGCGCAAAGGAATATAATGAGTTATGAAAACAACGTGAATGCGAATCGATTGAAACGTGTGCACCACACGTTCACATGCATTATCTTATTTTCGGCGAAATTAATCGTTTGCGTATATAATTACAATTGACAATCGATTGAATAACCGGATTTTTCAATAGACACAATAAATTGTGCAATCTGTTTTAAATAAAATGTTATGTGAATTCTCTTTCTCCGAAAATAGATTATGGAATGCATGCAAAATATCAAACAATGAATTCGACCATTTTATTCGAAAAACTGAAACAATTACGCTCATTAAAATCCAAAAGTATTACAATAGATTGCATTTTAAATGAACCCCCAAACCCATATTACGCATATATGGTCGCCACACTTTTTGACCGCAAAACGTGTACGCCGACAACAGAGAGATAATATGCACGAATCAAACGGGAAAAAAAAAACAATATATATGTGCAATTTAAAATCGCTCACGCATTTTCCTCGTCCAAATCGATCGGATAGAATGGACTAAATCGATGCACATTTATAATAGACAATTGGCTCAACTATTTTCGGAACGGGACAGACAATGTCGCTGGCAATTTTACTGTGGCTATATACAAAGAGAGGAGAGAGAGAGAGAGATAAAAATGGAAAATAGACAGGGAGAATCGGCATACATTGAATTGAAATCGTGCAACCAATTTGAACACATTTTTCTTTTTTCGCTTGAATTTGTTACACGATCGAAAAGATATATAAGCGAAAAAACATACACATGTGCTCAATAGGCTGAATAGTAGAGGTGGTACTTGATTGCTGAGCTGAATTGTTCAATTCAATCCATAAAAAAACAATGGATCCGATCATCATCATCATCATTGTGTGGATGCAAGTATTTAGCATAATTTATAACGTTCTCTACATTTCTGGTCGATTCTTTTGGTCGGTTGCTTGCTTGTTCGATCGGTGCATCTAATAAATAAAATAACGAGTGTAGTTCAGTGCTCACAAACAGGTTACAGGTCATCAATTTAACCACATTAGTTTCGTAGTGCCGATTCGTTTGTTGCAAATTTTGTTGTGCATAAGTTTAGGTGTGTTTGTGTGTGTGTGTGTGTGTGTGTGTGCGCTGCGCGCACTATTTCCGATGAAAATAGAATAGCGCACTATAAGTAATAGCATTTGATAACCCTCTTTAGTGTTCAATCTCAACCACTTAAAAGATAAGTGGAGAAAGAAGAAGCTTGAATCGATTTCAGTATTCATACACATTTTATTGTGACCTCAAATCGATTAATCAGTTTTACAAAAATGTAAATCTATGTACGATGGATTTCAATCGATCGGATTTTCGACGTTCGCATTCATTCTAAACTTCAGTAAACGAGAATAATGTATTAAACATGGATATTATTCAACATTCTTATTGTAGCGATATTCATCACATATTTTTCGAAAAACCCATCGAATCGAAAATATTCAAAACGGAGTCTGAGCATAAAACAGAGAGGAAGCACTTGGCCGTTTAATGACCGCAACAGGGCTACTAACTCATTGCTCTCTCTCTCTCTCGCAATTCATGCTCGCACATAACCGTAGTACAAACAAAGAGCATAAAACCAGAAACGCATACCAAATCGACGAGAAAATTATCGTTTTCCCCATGTATAATTGTTACACAAATGAGGTGAATTGTGTGTTTGGTTCACGGTTTGCTTCGATCACGGTTTTCTCTTCGTCCATCATTCGGTTCGGTTTATTTTTTTTTGTGTGTGCTTCTGTTCTTTTCTTCTCGCTTATTCGCTCGCTCGTTCGCATTGTTTTTGTTTTAAATAGTCAAGCATTAATTATGTTTGCCAGGCTTAAATATGACTATAGACTAGATGGGCTGGTAGACATGTTATACTATGCGAATAATCCAAACAAAGGAAGAAAAAACATCGAACGCTATCAGAGTTGAGAGAAGAGAGAGAGAAAAAAAAGTACACGAACGGTAGCGACAGTGAACATCGAGAGGAGAATGAAAAAAAAAAACATTGCATACGCTATGAAGAGAAAGGGAAAAAAGAGCATAAATGAAAAACGGATATTTCTGAGTGGAATGCATGTGCAATATCGAATGCACTATTGTTTAAACGAGTTTACTTTTTTCTCTCTCGATATATGTATGTTCTCTACCGACCAGCGTGTTGTTTTTATTTTCGTTGCTTTTTTTTTTTCATTGTACGTTATGCAAACAGAAAATAACACAGCAAACAGTAAATGTATTGTTGCTGTTTATTTTTTGTTTGTTTTTCGTTCTGTAACATACACGGAAATTTGAATGATAGAGACTAGATTCTCTCGATGGATTGGCATATACAGTTGCCGCCGCCGATGCCGCCATTTGGCCTGCCAACTTCATCTCTCTCTTTTTTTTTCTCTCAATCTCTCTGTATCTAGTGTGCTATTATTATATCGCATATGTGCTATTATATGCGTTTGAAAATAAGTCTTTTGCAAACGAACCATTTTCTCTTTATCTGTATTTTCAATTTTAGCGAATGTAATTTTTTTTCGTGTCTATGTGATCGCTTACGTTCGTTGATATTTCAAAAAATGCTACTGTACCGTATATATCATAATGCAATGAGTAGTGTTTGTCGTCGACATTTTAAAAACGGTAAAAAGTAAACACATTTTTTTTGGCATAGCATGTGTGTATAGTTTTGCTGAACAAAAAAAAAAGATATAATATCACCGAAAATAACCCGGAAAATGATTAAATTTTCATTTTGTAATCACATTGGATGTTTTGCGTTTTTGTGAATAAAACAGCAGCGAAATGAATTGATGCATCAAAAATGGTAAAACATTTTCCAAAACACACACAATTGCAAACACAAAATTTGACAGAAGAATGAATTCATTAAACGACGCAACGATATGAATTCAAGCAAAAACTATGCGATGATCCAATGTGACAAAATACATGGTCAAAATCGCAATGTTTTGTGCAAATTGGTCATCAACAACACACATCATCATAACTACAGGCAATTTTATCGATGAAACACCGAGCCGAAAATGCACAAAAATACTCTCTCATGCACACACAAAATGTGAAAAAAGAAATTTAAATTAAGAAGCAATTTGAAATTTTAATCAAAACTATTGGAGTTTCGAAAGAGTAGTTTTTGCATGAGTTTGGCATTTCATCGAACCATCTCATATGCATGGAATGCAGAATGAGCGTATGGATATGAGCTATATTAAACAATTTAATTATAACGATGTTGCAAACTAATAAGTGGAAGCGTTTTCGTACTATGAATATTATACAAATTTTACCTATTTCTCTGCCGCTCGACATATTGACGGAAAAAGTTTCTCAAGCGGTTTTATGCATTGTTTGGTGGTTCAACTATTATCAGCTTTCGTGTATTATTTCGGGATATTTACGTGTATCATGTGTATATGCGGTTGTAACCGAAAAATAATAACTTTACCGATTTACGCAACGAACAAACAATCGAAAAATGAATGAATCTGAACAAATTTGGCGAAAGAGAGTACGCGCAAACAACATACATATATTTCAAAAAGTTAATAATGAGGACGACGGCAGGCATTTATTAAATCGTTCATTTTATTTTTTGGCACTAAAAAGTTGATCTCTGCATATTTTGTGCTTCGATATACATATATATATGTATGTTCCTCGCTTTGCTTCCTTGCGCATACCAATGTGAACACAAGTAAAAAGTTTTTTATCGAATCGTCGTGCGGTGGTCGAGCAAATATAAAAAAAATACCTACCAACCATGAATTGTTAAAATGAAATTCGAGTACAATCGAATCGAATTCGCAAATTAACGGAAAAATTTCCATAAATTTTCTATTTTAATTCAACAAATTTCGAGTACGATTCTCTTGTTTTATTATTCGTCATACATTGGTACATAGCAAGAGGAAATGAAAGGGGAAAGATGGAGAGAGAGAGAGATTGAGAGAGAGCAAACGACCACTTGGCATAGTCGCTGACATTGGGATAAAAATTGAATTTTGTTGGGCTAATTAGTTTTGAAATTCGACTAATTAACGGCATTATTAAATATGCTCGTGAGTTGAATCTGTCGTTCGGCCTCACACCGCCACATTTGTACCTTTTGAATTCATCAATAACATACACATGCTGCACGTACGCCGGCTAAAGTAGCAATCAAACAGCAAAAATGTGTTCGCTATTCAAGTGTTGGCTCAATAAAATTTTAATAAATAATTTTCACCGAATTTCCCAAACGCACACGTGTACATGGAAACAATTGAATTTTGGAATTTGAGAACGAGACTCAATTCGATTTGGTGCGTTGTTCGTACCACTTTTTTCCGGCATTGTTCTCGCTTATTGTTGAAATTGAAATTCACAAGCTCCGACAAAAATTTAGATTCAGAGAGAGAGAGAGAGAGAGAGAGAGAGAGAAAGAGCGGGCTGGAGGAAGGTAGAGAGACGACTGTGTGAAATTGTATATCTCTCGCACCATCGCGTATCATTTAACATGAGCATGTAATATTTGCTTTCATCATTAACATAATTTTTCAATTCTAAAGTGATATGAATATGCCATTAGGCCCAAAATCAATGCATTAAAATGCCCATTAGAGATATACACATTATTTTTCTCTCTCTCTCTCTCAGCTCTTTTTTCGTATCTCTTTTTATTTTGTGAATTGAATTACACATTCCTTTAATACATTTAAATGCATTTTTGTTATCGTTTAAAATAAATCCAATGGAAAAAGGTTTTCATCAACAATTCAACGCTTCACATTCGTTCGAATATAAATATTTTCTACATTGCTCTTGAAATTGTTATTGATTTTTATTTTCTTTTTTTTGCTCTTATCGTTTCAGCGCACATTGGCACGGCCGCTATAACAATAACAACAGAAACAACATATCGAAGAGATTGACGCCAAATAACAACAGCGGGGAAAAATACACGCATACACACACCATAAATAAGCGAACACCCAACATTCGAAAGATCGAATCAAAGCCATACGTGTGTGTATATCGACACATAAATTCACCGCGAGGGTTTTCATTTCAACAGCATATAGATTTCTTTTTGAATTCACGTCACTCCTGCTGGATCGTGTTGAGAGAAAAAAACACGCGCATAATTTTCGCAAGCAAGAGTATCGTTTGACCTTCGCAGTGTGAAAAAAAAGAACTCCAGTTTATATAAACGTTTGAAACAAAAAAAAACCAGCACATACTTTTATATATAAGAATCCGTTTCATTTCCATTGTATGGACAATTTGTTAACGAATTCACCGAAGAAATAAATTAACACACACGGTGAACAAAAAAGAAAAAAAAAGTACGAGAGAATCATTCTTATCGCATTGGTTCGTTAAAAAAAAATTCTGTGTTTTGATTCAACGACAAGCGCCGACAAAGTTACTTCGATGGTACCAAATCCCGTGAAATTCAAGACGAGCCTCGTTTGAAATAATATATATCTGCAGATCTCGTTTAGTTTGGCGAAATTGGGAACGGAAAATGCAGCGTTGATGGTGTCAGCGTGATAAAATCTATCCACACACACACAAAAAAATCCTTTGCTCAGCATTCGAAATTTAAGCAATTATACGCACACAAATTCACTGCTGTCACATACATACACAAATTTGTGGTCGCAATGTGAAGCGATCCCAGTGAATTGCTCTAAATCAAGTCCTTGTTTTTTTTTTCTCTGGAGTCACGGCCACAATACGGCGTCCAATAACTGATATCAAGTATAAAGGAGATTTTAGTGAAAGAGACGCGAAAAAGGTACGGCTACGTGTAGAAGAAGCCAAAGAAAATCAGCTTCAATGTGTGATCAAATAAATAACACCGCCACAGAAACGATTTAGCGCCACATTTATCGTCGTTGATACCAAACTAAATCACGGTTCAGTGGCATTTTCTTTGCTATTCTGATTTCATCCTGATCCGTTCTTTCCTTAATTTCGTATTCATCACGCACCGAAGCATTCGATATCGCACTTCAGGTGGTTTTTGGTTCGCACTCGACGGTATCCTAACCATTCTATTTTGCATTTGGTTTTTTCAACATCGCATACTCTCGTCAATGGTAACCATCGTCAGACAAAAAAAAGAGAGTGAGATAGTGCCAAGAGGACGATAGAAAAAGCAACATCAACTTCAAAAAGTGTATGAACAACGGTGCAAAGAAAAAATTCAACTGAATCGACACACTTCAACCCGACAAGTTTATTTATAATTGCGAAAAAGAAAAAATCATAAATTAAGAGTGGAACAAACATTGAAACAGAAACGAAACTAAAAAAAGAATTGTGCACGAAACGTTAAAATATTCTCTGAAATGAATTCTCAAATTGTTTTCAAGCAAAATGGGTGTCAAGTGCGATGTGTGTATTGCATAAGAATTGTTAGTTGCATGCAAAATATCGAAATAAAATTTTAATTGCACTGACTTGAAAATTGTTTTCACTTTTGCAAAACAAAAAAGAAACATATGTACACAAATATAAATCGAAATACATAAAATTATCGACGAACGAGTGATCGATTTAAAAGAAGACGAAAGGAAAAAAAAAACAGAAAACGAACACAATAAATTGGCATTAAGCATCCATCAAATTAAAATCCAACCGTCGATTTATTAGGTTGTGAAAACTTAAAGAACTCAGAAAAAGAACAGAAACGAAGAAAAAAATCTAAAATTTCGAAAAGAAACATGAAAATTATGTCTTTTCACGTCGATAACGAGATTAATGTTAAGCATAAAACTTAAGACATTTACGTTAAAATAATAAAATTAAAATAAAAAAAACAAGAACAATTGCAGTACGACGAATACGAATAAGCAGACGAATACAGACTTGTGTGAATAGAAGGCAAACATTGAGACACGTCGAAAGGAAGTGTATGCGAAATATAAATGCAATAATGATGGATTGCACATCGATATTCAGAATGTTACAGCCTTCGACAGTCATCGACAGCGGTGGCGGCGGCAACGGCAGCGGCACCAACATCGATGGCGTTGTTAGTGTACAATTGCACAAACGTGTTAAGAATATCCGTTTGACACATGGCCAATTGAAGCGGCAGTCACACTGTAAAACGAGATTAGTTTTACTATTATTGGGATTATGGATGAATTTAATTGCTGTTACAAATGGTAAGTGGAAAAATACAGCTTGTTAAACACATGTTTTTCTCTTTTTTTTCTGGTTCTCCTTCATTCAATTCCATGCATACATACACACTCTTGCCGACGCAGCGGCAATCGTCAAATCTCTCTTTCCGTTTCCAGTCAAAGTTAATTAGCTTTAATTTGATTTCATTTCATTCGGTTCTTCTGAGTGTATCGCTTTCATTCGTATGAGTGTCAGCGACACTTAACGGGTTAATCATTCACTTTCTTTGCTTCTGGTCTTTTTTTTCGTCGTCGTTATATTAATCTTTTATGTGTGTGTGTAAGCGCATGATTATGCATGGCTGTCGAACTTTAGCGAAAGAAACAAAACCAACGATTGCGTAGAGTTGAAACGTGTTCTCATTGTTGAATGCCGATGCACACAATGAATCACATTTCGATATCACAATTGTGACATTTTGCAATGCTCGCACTGAAGTTCACATCACATGTTGGTTATGCGACTCACTTTTTACCATCTTTGTCAATATTTGTAGTTAAATTATGACCATTTTCTCATTGAATCCGGTCGTAATATATTCGTGTCTGTGTGCATTGCACAAACTATTTCAATGAAAATCGGTTTTTATCGTTTCCGCTGCATGCGCCAGTTTATGGCTTCTTATTTTGGCGTTATGTGTGTGTGCATGCATGTTTTTCTTCTCAATTTTTTGAAATGAAACAAAATGATCGTCATCGTTTTCAAACAATCTGATACTTATACATCGTTTATGGCTCACGTCTTTCCACTGCACTCTCGATTATACATCGATGTAAGGCGCACTCTTATCTTCAGCGCAGTAAATGTTGTGTAAAATAACAAGTATATTTTTAATGCCATTTTGTATATTTATGTGCTATTTTCGACAAAGATCAAAGCGCGATGACCCAATAAAAATGTGTGAATGTGTGAATCATGTTCGAGACGATTAGTTTCACTTCTATGATTTTTCAATTTTTGTGTTGCGCTTGTCATATACGCCCCCAATACAACATACAACAAATATCCGCTCCACACACACACATACAACTATATGTCATCCACAAAACCACAAGATCATTAATATTTCAATGTCATCACTTTTTCATCGGCACTTTTTATCCATCTTTCCTTATAGCGTAGACGATTTATTTTTTGGATGTTGTGTTTCTATATTGCATTGCTGGTTTATTTTATTGAAATTATTCAATTGAGAGACCATTTCAAATGAAACGATGAATCCCAAAAGTGATCTATAAATGACATTAGATTCCATCTATGAAGGTGGATTAGAACATTTCATTTGTGACTTACATGTGACTTTTTCGGTCTGTTTCGCCACAGAGAATTGATTACTCGAAAATGGTTTTTATGATTTTGAAATACAACAAGAGACCGAAAAAAGAAAAAAAAAAAGAACCGTATACACATTCCATTTGTTGGATATTTATTTGGAAAAAAAAGTCCATAAATTCTCCACAGTCCAAATGTTTGTCATCGAGTCCTCGGAAAAAAAGAAATTAAAATACAACGACGACTTGTACACGACCAATTCGTACAATATTACAGCGCTGTCTTCAAATATACCACTTGGAATTTATGAAGCGCATTGAGAAACAGACGATAAATAGAGAAAAACAACAACACGATCCAAATAAAAATAACGATCCAATTTGAAAACCCAAGAATTCAAAAAGGGAGAGAAAGAGGGAGAGAGAAAAAAAGCAGCCACACACAGCTGTAACCGAAAATCGAAATCATATTGAATGAATAAAATTTATTGTGACAGAGATGGAGAATCGAATAGATGGAGACCCACAACTACAAATCGTTTCCAGTGTTTACTGCTCAATCTCTCTCTCTCCTCTCTTCTATCTTTCTTTTTCTCTTCAAATATAAATACCACACACAAAAATTGACATGTTAACTTGAATATATATGCAACTGTGTGTGTTGGCCGAAATATTTTATAAAATAGCGCGTCGCACGATTGAAAATTTATGTTGAAATGTGTTGTGCAAAGTGAACGAGACGCTGAAAGAGACAACGAGAGCGACAAAAATCGTAGCCCAAGAGAAATAGAGTAATGCATCAAATCGATTTACTTTTTGGTCAATATTCAGAGCGAATGACTTGAAAAGCGTACCAAAAATAGAAATAACCATCAAGCTGAAGTTGCATGCACTCTCTCACACATGCAAACACCAACATCCGAATGAAACAATCAAAGTCGCATTTTATTTTTATATTTGCCTTTTTATACGTTGTAATTGATTGCATCGATTACTTGTCGCTACTTTTTTTGTTTGATGAAATGGAACAATTCCAGTATAAATATATCGAATTGGATTGCGAGATGCGTTTTTTTCTATGTGCTTTTGAAACCCATAAAAATTCGGTGAACTTTTCATATGGCCAATAAAAGTCCATCATATGTTTTATTGATACAAATTTACGGACAAATTCGATGCACATGCACACCGACAGCTCGAGAGTCAAATAACCATTTTTCATGATGACATGATGCGTGCGTGCATTTGTTTTTCATTATCGTTTTTCTTCAATTTAAATATACTTTGTTCTATCGAACGACCCATTTATAAATGACATTTTATAGACAAATTAATGACGCCGTATTTGCATTGGATGATTGACTGAACACTGTGCCATTGTTCTATTGGAATTTCAGGGGAGCACAAAAAAAAAACACAACAACACAATTCTGAACTGATTTTAATGTTGACGCGCAAAACTTTGAATCACAAAATAAACACAATAATTCAAGAGTAAATTCGAAGTGTATTTGAAATGTATTTCGGCAATACAACAGTCGTTTGTTATTGCTAAAATAAATGGATAGCTTGGAAGTACGAGTGAATGAAAGAGAGAGAGAGAGTGGCTGAAATGTACACGTGTTTTGTTGTTCGGCAAGAGTTAGAAGCAAAATAGATGCTTATCTGGCATGTACAAACAGCAAACACGGGCCATCCGCCCGTTGTTTATATTGTATCTCGGTTTTGAAATATACACGATCTATACACACACAGAGTTGAATGCATTTTGCGAATTGGCGTTTCGGCAAGAATTTTCATGGTACGAAGGAGCAACAAACGAGTGAAGAAAGAGAGAAAAAAAGCAACCAGAACATGACACAAACACACACTAGGAAAATGTGTATTGTGTACAGTGTGTAACATTAATGCATGTTTTGCATGTTATAAGTCGATGTATTCTCGGGCAATTTTGTGTACATTATGACAATGATGTTTACTTGAACTTATGCCTTTTCCGCTTATTTTTTTTATCAATTTATTGGTACGTACTCTATATAAATGCGCTGGATTGTTGTATCGCATTTACAAAATGCATTTTTTTCTTTTCTCGAACTCCGAGGACCACATACATGCATACCGGATCAGTGTCGATACGTTGAATGAGTGTATAGCTAATGTGTGGTTTATTCCACTTAAAATTTTGAGCATATTCGATTCGACGTCACTTTTTTTTGTGTGAAGTACATGATCATCTCTCGAATAAATCTCGAGAATATGGCTTTCATTCGCCTGTCATATGCGATATATTTGCTTCATATAAAATGGTAAAAGGTGTCGATTCCCGGATGGAATGCTTGCTAAGAGTACCTTCATTTTAATGGTGCACATTTTGAAAGAAATGCGTAAAATTATCGATACACAAAATCATATATTTGTGCACAACATCCCTATCTCTGTTCCGCATCTCTCATCGATTCAATTTAAACAATAAATGTACACGTCAAAAATACTTTGCACTCGTTCGCACATTTTTTGGTTGTGTCGATACTTACACGGCACATATCGAGACACATGCTGTTGCACATCATTTCATCATTGTTTCGATTTTATTCAACAATATTATAACTAAAATGTGCAATGTGTTGTCATTGTTGCACTGCAGGCACTTCGAGTTGTGTGTTTCGGTGTCAACAGCGAGCGCACTGTATGCGTTGATGCCGGGAGAGGTATGTGTGCCTTTTTTTGTTCGTCTGCTGTTACCAGAATTTCTTCCTGTCAAAGTGTGTGCTATTGCTCTTATGGTTCAAGTAATGTGTAATCAATGTCATATTACAGTATATTCCTTTTTCGCAACGTTCATTCTCTTTTCTCTTTGACACGAACTTACTTGATGTACAAAAGACACGAGACAAAATATTGCATCAGTTCATACATAATATGCAAATAATATTCTCTTTATAAGCAAAAGCATGCCAAACCATTTCCTTCTTGCATTCAACATGGATTTGCCGTAGCCCCCCGTTTGCTCTTCTGATCGATTGATTCTTGTTGTTTTGTCTTTCTTCACGTCTCGTTTCGCACGACCATGCTGAAAATATGCTGTCGATGTACTTTCGACTCTTGGCACCAACTCTTTTTATTTGCACTCTTTTCGCTTCCTCTCTCTCTCTCTCTCTCTCTCTCTCTCTCTCTCTCTCTCTCTCTCTCTC
>NW_022198581.1:2556492-2632381 GCF_009176525.2 Contarinia nasturtii
CTCTCTCTCTCTCTCTCTCTCTCTCTCTCTCTCTCTCTCTCTCTCTCCCGCTTGTGCCCTTTGTTTATTTATGCACTTTTTCACGTGCACTTTTCAATGCAATTCAAAGTAGTGTTATGCATTTTTATGACACTTTTGAAATCTTCTGTTCTATTATTGCATATAATGCAGTCTATTTTCAGAGCAGATGGCACACAGAGAATACTATATGTTTGACGCATTTGCAAAAAAAGGGAATGTATAAATATGAAAAGCGTTCGCCCACATTTCACGACTCTCTATCGTCGTCGTGTATTATCTCGCATTTTTGCTGTTTTCAATCTTCTTTCCACTTTTGACTCTAACAGTTTAAATTGTTCAATCTTTCTCTGTTAGTGTTCTCGTATCGATTTTATTTTTTTCTTTTCCTCTCTTTTGCTCATTTTGTCGTTTGTTGCCGTTGATCATTTATCGAGATTGAACAGTTTTCGTTTTCGCTAGATTTGTTGCTCACAACAAGAACCACTTACACAATCTGATGCCATCAAAGAGCCACATATTATGTTTGAGGAAATGGCTTTGGTCCAGCAGCAGCAACAACAGCAGCAATACCATGAAACATTATGGTATTAAATGAAGATAAATGCATCAGATAAATATTTTATATGGTAAAAGCGACGATGGCACAAAAAGAAACAACAACAGAACAACATCAACAAAAAAAACCATTTTACCGCCAATTTCAAAAGATTCATCTTTTCTTTTCTGCTCCACATTATATCATGGTGTGGAACTGTTGAATATTGTGCGAGCGCTCACACACCCAGATGGAATAATGGATACATTATTAAAGCCATTAAAATCAAATATTCATAACGATGAATCGATCCGCATAAAAGCCATTGCCTCTATCAAATTCCGCTTTTTTGTGAGTGTATCCGAATAAAAAGAATATATCATTTGAAAGTGTCATTGGCTTTGAGCTGCCGAAAAACTATAAAAAAACAGGTTACCTTATGTGCCCGAATGAGCCGACTAAAAAAATTAGTGAAAATGTCGAAATTTTGGTTTTTTTTTTAAAGCAAGAAAAGAAACGACATCATTCTACACCAGTTGCTAAACAATAGTATAATTTAAGACAAAGACATACAGAAGTGTAAGAAAAACCGCATGCAATTTTATCCCACCGTAAAAAAAATCGAACGACATATAAGAGAAAGAGAGCGTATATCGTATTACAAATGCCCATTTGTGTGACAATTTGATGCGTATGTGTGAGCGCGCAATCATAAAAATGAATGCACACGTATAATTTTCAATGTGGCCGAAATGTGTACCAGCGCCACATTGATCAAGCGATGTGATAAAATCGAATGCATAAAAAGAAAAACCAAAATGTGCGCACACATTGTACATACGCATACGGTCATCACCAACAACCCAATGGCAATGTTTGATCGTGTTTTTTCTTCGCTTTGTATTTTCGTTTCTTTTGAAACTGAAACTTAAGGCGACGAGATCACATTTTTATTTTTCGTGTGCTCCCAATTTTTCTTTTTGTATGTTCTCTCTCACTGATTATGTTTAGATTTCTCTAGAGTGACTTTCGCTTGTGCTCCGTTTATTCCGACTCAACGACGAGATACAATTACGGTTGAAGCACCCATTTTTTTCTTCTTTCAATTCTGCGTTGTTCTTTGTGAAACTGAAATTTAAGAAATACGCATAAGATGCATTGTTATACATATATATATTATTGTGTACGAAGTGTTATGTACGAAGTGCATCAAATGTCTGCATTATACAATTGTTTGTATAATTATGATACGATGCTGTCGATATTATAACCATGTTTTTATTTTCGCTGCTATTGTGTTCGTTTTGCTCTTCTCATTTGGTTTATGGTTTTAAGCGCAATTGTATCGCGCCCAATTGCTGTGTGTGTCGTTGTCCTTTTTTCCATGCTGCTGTCTAATTTGGTTCATGTTTTTGTATGTTTGGCGTGTTCCGTTTGTCGGGGTATCTTGATGGTTGGAGCACGCTGTTCGAATGATAGCCGCAAGTAATATGAACCGGATTAAGATTCCATCGACTGGAACAAATTGATTCACATTGTACACAGAGACTACAATGCAATGAATGCATTCTTTGCCAAGAGATTTTGCAGTGGCGATTACAAGTTCAAGATGTTGTACTCGGTTCAATCATTCCAGATGCACTGCCGTTCATTACCATGCTCGACCGTCTTGTATTCCCTGACGTTCATTGTTTGTGAATTGTGTCCACCTCTTTGAAAGGAAAAAAAATGCTCTTCGAACATTTTGCTTGTTTACTTGCTAAGTAAGGCTTGCTCAAATAATGGTCATGCTAAATACTCGTGGATTTTCTCTCTGTTCGATGACACAGACAAAAAGTCGAACCGTATGCAAACATTCCATTAATTTTCGACTTTAATTATGGAAAATAACCAATTTTCCACATTGCTTGCATACAACATTTGCATACAAATTTTCGATCAAACACACACTTACATGTACACATGCTAAAACTTAGAACAAACTCAGCATAATCACGCACCTCACCGAAACTACAATTCACGATGCGCTGCAACTACCGATGCAATTCAAAACAAACAAATAAACACAGAGATGCAACAGCAACAGCAACAGCAACAGCAACAGCAACAACAGCATTGAAAACGAAGCGAACAAAAGTTAGAACAAAAACAGATTGAGAGACAGAGAAGGAGCATCACAGTGATAAGGTTCATTACTGAACCATCTATACTTAAGCGTATCCACTATTGTTGCTGGTGAAATAAAACACTTTGACAAAAATGCTGGCGAATGAGAGCGAAAACAAATGAGAGAAAGAGCGCGCACACTGTGTGAGAACATTACAAATGGCAACAAACAAAAAAGTTTATACATAATTAAGCTTAAATTGAATTTCCGCATTCAAGTGAGCACTGAACATCTCTCAACAGTCTGACTGCGGCTATGTGTAATGCACATTGTGCAACTGGCAACATATCAACCAATATACATACACACACACACACACGCATGCATGCCCAAAAGAGTGTACCAACTACCAGCCAGAGATTACATTCAGAGATTTTTCGTGAAACTTTCACGTATACACATAGTCCCCATCGTTAATAATGTTGTAGCCACTGTTTAATGGGGATTTCTTGTCGAGAGCTAACAACAAAACAATCAAACACGCTATACTGTGCGCAAGAGAAAGTCGACAATAGAGAGTAACAGAGATGCATAGAGAGCTCATCGCCAGAAACGATGTATACGGAGGAAAAATGCATGTTTTCATCCATTTGGTGTACACGATTTGAACACACAAATATGTGCCACCATCAACCACCTCTCTAATTCGAAATGAGAGAACACAAAACTTTTTTTATGCCCAATATGTGGATCAAATACAAGAGAGACAGTACACACACCGGTGTGTATACATGATGCGGATTCGTGCAATATTTACAAGCAACAAATTCTGCAACTAGAAAGATCTCGGAAAAACATACACAAAATTCAAAAAGTGCGGCACAACATATACATAAAATGCAAAAGACATAATTACGAACTCATTGCATTTCACCATGAATTACTTTGGTGTTTTAATATCGAGAGGGATAGAGAACTGTGCCGCGCTGAACAGTCGGCACAATTGAGCACAACTAAAAGGGAAAAGTTTTGCAAAATTAAAACCGTCACTATGTCGTGCTTTGCACACAAACTCTGTGTGAGCATCATGTATTTGTGTGCCCAACTGTCTTTATCTCTTTTTTTGTTCTAATGGGTTTTGTTTCTCTCTCTCTCTCACATTCACTCTCATAGTCTTGCGTGGTTTTCTGTTCTATCGTTTCTGCTTGATTCTATTTTCGCAATGGATATTTGGGCTTGAACAATAGCCAACGGGAAATGTTCTTGTTTCTTTTTATGTGTTTTATGCCTCATTGCTTTTTTTCGCAACCAACTCGGTTCGATGGTATGCAAAGCAAAATGCATTGACATTGTGCACAAAAATTCATTTTGAAATTATAAGAACGGCTTTTCCATCGTTAAAGCGATTTGTGCTTATCGTTGATTGTTGTTGGTTGATTTGGTTGCATCCACAAACGTATACAAATCCACATGTGGATCATATATATGCACAAAATGTGCAACATTTTCTGGCTCTGGATGGTATTCTTGTGCCAGAGTTTAACCAGGCAAAAGTGACATGAACTATAAATTGAATATTTTCGTTTTGTTCGCATTGCCTGAAAAACATCCCACTTAACGCGATTATGGCGGCTCAAAAGAGCGATTAAAATGGTATTTTTATGTCTCAATATCATTTCAATTTGCTTGTTATGCGATTTTTACTGTTTCTTTACTCAAATGCGGTCGTTTGCAGAAAACTTCAAAAACAAAATTCGAATAATTTACGAGCCGCACTTCATCTATTCCGATTTGAATCGGATTATTTTCGGAAAGATGACTAACTTTTTTCACCAAAATATGGATTGGTTGCTAATTCAAACTGCGAATTCAATCGAATTTTCAATCGTTATGCAATATATTAGACACATTTCGTGATTTTTTTTTTTTTCATTTGCATATGAAATGGTTGAGTTTTAATTTGAAAAAATATAGCAGATTTCTGCCACATCAAACTAAATTGTTTGTACGTACTTTGTGCAAGCATTTTTAATTCCATTTTGGTTGGTTCTGTGCGAACGAAAAAAAAAAGTTTTATTTTGCAAGTATTTCATGCTACAAGATGCATCGTCATCTCAATATGGTCGTCAGATTTTTTTTTCTGTTCTTCTTTTTTAGTTTACAATTCGTATCAACAGACTTTAATATTGTAAAGTTTTCGAATTAAATGCTTTTTTTCTGCATTGCCACACATTTTTGCTTTTATCTTCGACAAGTTCGAGTACTCGTTTTTCTATATATTTTTTTCTGCATATTCATTCATCCATTCATCGCTAGTGGAAACGAGTAGCGAAAACAACGATCAATGCATGAATAATAGCAGGCAACCTCACAGAAAACTTGGACATGGAGCCAATGAAAAGGCACATACACACATCGGAAGAAAGAGAGAGAGAGAGAGAGAGAGAGAGAGAGAGAGAGAGAGAGAGGGAGCAAGAGAATGGAATAGAAATATAAAAAAACAACAACAACGCCACTTTTCAAATGGAATGCTCAACAAAGTTTTTCATCAATTCGAGTAGTGACCAGATGTGTGGAAGAATGAAATTTTTGACGACATTCCGGTGAATGAGTTCCGTGTAACATATGAAACGCATTCGTTTCGTACATGAGAAAAAGATGGAATCCAAGGGATTTTAATTCCATTTCAACCGTTACCATTTATTTTGATGACCATTTATTCACCGCTCTCTTTCTCTCTCTCCCATTCTCTTTTCTTTTCATTTTTTTTTCTCCGAACTTTTATTTGTTAACCGACCATCACATTCGCAATTCCATTTCATACCTATATTGCGTTTTTGAAAAGAACTTTTCCATTTCTAGATGAATGCCTTTGAGCTTGCAAATTGAAGATGACATAGAATTCAACAAAAGTTGAATACTGAAAGTGATGCTCGAACATGTGACGAATCCTGTACAGTTTTTCATACATTAATCAGCATTTCTCGTTATCATGGCAACAAATATTTTCATTTCAATTGACTGAATACCTTTTTTTCCCTTCACTATTCGCTCCGAATTCAATTTCATTAACTGCTCGTCCTCGGCACAAATGGAAAGGGAAAAAATGGACAATATCAACTTGGCCGCTAGTCATCGAAAAACACTTCAATGCAATATGTTGCTTAATTGCAATTTTTTCTGCAATTAGTTTTCATGACAAAACGGTATCATTTGTGTCCAGTAGAAAAAGAAGAAGCGGGAAACTAGTTCAAATGAAATTCAATTGTTTCTACCAAAAATGAGCGCTCCATTTCGAAAAAAATGCAGATCAATTCAATTAAAAACTGTTATAGTCATCTGTGCGGTTTCCATGTTTTACACAAAGTAAAAAGGAGCACACAATAACTAATTTTACTATATGTTCGTGAAAAGGATTCGTTTTGAATTGGAGAAACTTATACTTTTTTTTTTGGTTGTCAACTTGCCTGTCATGTCGCAACTCATGCATGTGTGAAAAAAATATGTTCGGTTCCTTTAATTCTAGTGCAAACATATGACGCATTTTTTGAAATCTGCCCATTCGATTACATGTTCGTACTTTCGATTCGCTCCGTTTTCTTTGTCGTCTTCTTTGCATACAAACATTTGTTACGATCGCAAGAGAGAAAATTGAAGTAAAACATTTGGACATATTCTTCATAATCCGCCACATTGACACTGGTTTGATGTGTATACACGAAAAAAAAACGCGTCGAAAGTTAACACGCATACGCATTGAAAAGAAATAAAACAAACGCGAACGCAAGCACATTAAAACAAATGAAAATCGTTAAAATAATAACATTATTATTGTAATAATTCGGATTTTATGGCGTTAAAAAAGCCAATATATTCAGCAATATTTTTCGTCGCATTTTACCATTTGCATTCGCATTTGAGCATGTGCTATTGTGCTTGCACGTATTACATGTAAAAAATGATTCGAATGAGATGAAAGGCACACCATTCACCCTGCAGAAGAAAAGAATAGATAGATATCGAAATAAATGGGGAAGAAAAAGAGCTGACACATTTGAACAGAGAGACAGAGTATATGTGTGAAAGAGAAATATGACTCCACAGCCATAGTTTTAGTACGATTTTAGTCGTTGGTTTTTTTTATTGAGAAGATTTTTTTTTGTGAAATGCATTTTTATGCATTTTTCGTGTTTCAGCTTTAATTTACTGAAGCGGCATTTTGCTATGCGGATATTATTGTTGCTACGACCATTTCTCTGTCTCTTTTTTCCCCTCTCGAGCTCTGCGTAAAATGATGCTCGATTTCGTTGAATGTTAACGTCAAGTTTTTTTTATGGCCAAACAGATTCACCGCAAATTTAAATTTGCTTCCTTGTTTTATTGTTAAAATTAACAACTTTGAATTATCTCTGTGAATGGCTTTATGTATATATATGTGTGTGACGGTACAAAACTCCGAGTGCACAACAAGAACTCGTTGTGTGTATGTGCTGTTAAAATGACGCCAGAATATTACATGATGCTGAAAATGAAAAAGTCATTCGACTTGAAGTATCCACAAAATTGAAGAACTATATACATATATGTGAAACGTTAGCGTTAAAGCAAGAAAAGAAAGAAAAAACTCATGTGAAATGATTTTGTTTGATATATAAAAAAGGCTAAAGCGACATCGCATTCAGTTTGATTTTTATGGCAATAAATATGAGCCAGATCTAGTGTGCCAGAGATATATAAAAATGATAGACCACTTGAAAAAGAGTCAAGAGAAAGAGATGAGACAAAAGAGAGAAAAAAAATCCAGAGACATAAAAAATTGAGGACAAGACATTCTCAACATCAGTTGTGATTTCTGTCAACCGCGTATATTGAAGCACACACGAGACACAAGTAAATACGATATTGAGAGATAGTGGAAAAAAATGCCAGAGCAAATATTGCACAACTATCATTGAAAGCAAATCAAAAGAAAACAGAAACCGTGAATGTAAGAGAGGAAGAGAAAAGACAAACGAACAAGAGATAAAAAAAACGAGAAATTATCGCATTAGAAGAATGTGCAGCGCACATCATCAGTAGCAAACAATACTAATATCAATGGAAAAAAAATAAGAAGAAGAAGTGGCAGCGCAACAGCAACGAGTCATGTTGTCGTCCAATTGACAATGCACAAAAATCCATGGGAAAACAATTACTGCATTTCTGGCTAAACTAAATCATTAACGGCAAATATAAAACATTGTTTGAATGAAGTGAGTGTGTGGAAGAAGAGTCAATGGGAAAAACATGATACATATCGAAATTGTAAATCAAGACAAGCATACAAATATGTGAGCATGTATATGTTTTCGTTTCGGTCTTTTGTTACGGTTTGTTGGCATACTTTATGCGCTCGTCTTCAACACCAAGTATAGCACATTTAAGACGCGATAATACTTGCTTTATATGTATACTTATTCAGACGGCAACTTCTAGTCATGAATGTTGATGCTGCTGCTGCAATAATTTATCGATGAAAAAAATGCGATATATATGCAACTAAAGCAAATAGAAAATGAAGAATAAGCGGACACAAAAAATTGCATTGAAAGCAGTTCAAATGAGATAAAATGCTTTAACCTGCGATAAAGACAATTATCACGATGCTTGAACTCTCTCGTTGTGTATCATTTTATTTTATTTTTTTCATCTTTTCGAGTGAAATACTGAAGTTTAAAATCGTGAATCGTTTTGCCTGTTTGCATTCGTGTCAATGACATATCAAGACTTTTCACTTCTGGATTTTTCTCACCAATCTCAAGTCCATCGAAACATGAACATTTCCAAATTCGAGCAAATATTCTATTGAAATTCACACACGCGTAAGAGAGCAAACGCGTACGGTGAAGTACGTTGTACATTCATAATGAAATGTTTGCACAAAGTAACGAAAAGTAAACAAAACGTTGAATTTTCAAATTGACAGTTTTTTTTTGTTTCGTCTTCTTTTTGGACCCTTCTTCAATTTCCACAATGAAAATAAAGGCGCACGGTAATACGCAGTTAACATAAAGCAGCGAGTATTCTTTTGCGCTAATTTAATGTGATAATGAATGGATATAATTTTCGTTTTAAGTCGTTTTTAAAACACTTAAAAAATATGCTAAATGCCATATACATAAAACCTCCGCATCGATGTAGGCGGCAATGGTAGCTGTCACTTCATTCTTAATGGTCGATCAGTATCTAATTAATGGACAGCATTAACATTTTGATTGTCCTCTTGTTTGCCGGTTGTGTGTCAGCGAAAAATTCTTTGAAATCGTCTTCATTCTATGTGACAACTTGTTTAAAAAGTGGTTGGAACGCGCGAAAGCGTAAGCAGATTTGAAGAGATTGATGCAATTTTAATTTTTTTTTTGTTAGCTTTTGCAAACGTACAAAGAATATGGTAAGATTGAAAGAGTGGCTGTAACCATTTGATTTCAAAATCAGAGAAACATTTTTCTCTATAGTAAGAAACTGAAGAACTAAGAAACAGAGAAACATTTTTCTCTATAGAAAGTAAAAAAATCGAACTCATCATCGATCAAATTACCAAAGGACGGGAAATTCAAAGTGGACCTCAATGATAGATTTGAGTGCAAAGGATTTGTGAAGTGTAACCGAGACATTTACACTCTTTCTAAAAACTCGGTGCAATCACTCTTTCAACGTAACACGAAATTGATTGAAGAAAATGACACTATTCGACACATACGAGAACAAAGACGATAACAGTGTCCATAACATAATGAAATTAAACGAAATTAAAAGGCATTAAAAGTCTTGAAACTTTCACGTCTTCATGGTATAGAATGTAAACAAAACGTACGTTTGGCAAAAGTATTTCCACCTTTTAGTGAAGACTGATTTGTAACCGTGTTCTGAATTTATTTCGTTTGTCACATTTCGTACCGATTATGGGTCATTTTAATGTGTATGTGATTCTCGAAATGAAAATGAAACCAACGTAGGACACGGAGAAGACATTTGCCAATGCTAAATGGTGCTTCTGCTTTCAAAACGTGATTTTATTTGCCATTGTTTCGCTCTCTCTCTCTCTCTCTCTCTCTCTCTCTCTCTCTCTCTCTCTCTCGTTGTGAATTTGTAATGCACACGGCAGTTTTGCATATATTTTACTTTCTTGATGTTTCTCAAAATTCCCATGCAAACCGGCGTCGAAATATTTTCGGTTATCTTTGATCAATAAATCACACACAAAAAAATAAGATTATTTTTTTTTTTTTGGTTTTTCGAATGCATGAAGCGCACACACCGAAAAAAATGCATCGTGTACGCATCGTGAAGTAGAAATGAGATAAACATTTTGCTTTTTCTTTTTTCTCTCTCACTGTGTGTGACTGCATATTTTTCATTCAGTTCGTTCGTTTTTTTTCTCGGCAGTTATCTGACGTATAAATAAATAAGTTCAACATTTGTTTCACCGCCTGCATTGGTTTTATCTCCGCGTAACACGTAGCCCGAAACAAATGCAATGTGTCTCTTTTTTTTGCTTGCGTTAGCGCGATTTTGTTCGTTTGATGCCGGGCGAAATTATTTATTTTTCCTGTTATTTTTCAAAGTTGGTTCGTATGTTGTTGTTTTTTTTACCATTGCCTGCTTCTCCAGTCAAAAACCGAATTATTTCGACGTCGAAGGAAAAAAAGACTCTCGGTGAGAAACACATTCAAAAAATGGCATCAACGAAAAATGAGGCAGTTTAGAGGAAAAGACCAAAAAAAACGAAACATGGAAGTGAAAAAAAAACATTCACCACACATTCGAATTTATCCAAATTAATTGCTGTTGAATGTGTGTGAGAGGGGCAAGCAAACAATTCCAATTGTTTGACATTTGTTCGGTTTCATTTGTGAGTTTCGATTAATTGATTTTGTGTTTCCGAAATGAGAGAAAAATGTGATTTTTTTTTCGTTCGTTCGCACGTTCTTCGGTTGACATGAGCTGTGTGTCATGTGCCACACTATACATTTTTCTGTCATTATTTGTACTAATAAGAGATTTATGTATATGTGCACTATGGAGAGCGACAACTCAAAAGAATGAAAAAGAAAAAAATCCACCTCATAATGTAAATTGAATGATTCATGTCTACAGAAGAAGAGTCATTCAATATGGCCCACGCAAATGTCACACCATCGTTTGCCTTTTTCGAATGTGACTTGGTTTTTTTCATCTCTTATTCTGTCATACACGAAAACGGGCTGCCTTCTTTATTCTCATTCTGTGTGTTATTCTTCATGTCAAATCATATACATTTCATTATTTGTTTGTGCATGGATCTTTTGTTTATTTTTTGCCTTTTGATTATGATCCGACTTTAAGGTTTATTTTCTTAAAGAAATATATTGATGCGCACATACATTTCGGTGTATATGCTTATTTAACCATTTGTACATACGGAAGTTTGACGGAATGAAAAGCAACGAAGAAAATGTAAAATTTAAGAAAAAAAAAATGTTTTTTGGTGGCCTGTTTCAACAGATTACAATTGAACAAATAAACCCAGGCGCGCCTTCTTCATTTTCCGCATCTATGCACGCCTATCCATTTCCGAAACGCAAACATTAATGACACCATTTATAATGTACTGTGCACTCAATACTTGAACACTCTTGAACAATCAGTTTTTGGATTTGTTTTTCTCCAACGAAAAAAAAAAACGGTTTCAAGTGCACAATTCATAAGCACATTGAGTGAGAATGAAACAGAGAAAAACAGAATCTATTTACCACTTTTGAATTGCAAATGGGTAATGGCAAATTGGACTGCAAGTGCAAGTGGTTTACACTGTTAGCAAGAATTTTATTTGGTTTTTTCATTTTTGTAATTTTTTTGGGATGTTGTTTTGGAATTCGAATTGCATATTACGAATTACATTTAAAAGCGCGGCGACAATCAAATTGCTAGCCACATTCATTCCGATACATTTAAGCTTGAAATCAAATCGAATCAAATGGAATGACGCAATTATTATCGTTAAGAAGAAAGAAAAAACAAAGCCCGACATCCGAGCGCGGAGTTTTTTTTTTGGTACCTCTCTGCTTGTGTTCGTCTCTCTAAATTCGACTCCATTTCAGCAGCAATAATACGAGTAGTTGATATTGGTTCTTTTTTGCTGTTGTTTTGATATGTCTTTCCATTTCATTAAACATTATCTCTGTCATTTTATCGAGCGAACGTCAAGGGCATCGCACACACACAGTGAGCAGCCAGCGGATGCGAGATAAAAAAAGATGACAGACAAAATACACACATTCACATGAAAACTATTTAACAGAATAAACAATAATATCCAACGTATACATTGCTCCAAGTGCTGTTGCGCCAATTGGTTTTTGAGTTTGGTCTCGATTTCATCGCATATGCGAAATCTCTTCGATCGCTTAATATGTCGTTGTTTCGATTTGACACACTAAATCCATTAAAATCGTATGAAAATCGACGACCCGCTCGAAACAAAACAAAGCAAATGCTCTTTAAATACACGGTCGAACACGAGAGAAAAAAACGCAAAACCAAAACAAATAGCACCGAAAAAATACCCAACCACACAAGATGACTATGATTCAAACAAATCAAATCCAAACCACCAAAATCCAGAAATAATTCAAACAAAAAGAAAGAAATTCGTTTCGTTTCTTCCCGCATTTCAACAATCGTAAGCGCACGTTAAAGCCCAACTTTAATCAAAGAATCGGATTAAAGTTGAAATAAAATAATTTCACGATCTCTTTTGTTCGCCACTTTTGTGTTTGTTTGTGGTTGAATTGTATCTTCTTTTTGTCTTTGTTTCTCTCTTATTTTCCCGGGAAGCAAAAAAAATACGTTACTTGGCCATTTCTATTAAAGCCAAATGGGAAAAACACCATACAAACAACAAAACTCACAGTTCTCAACATTTTCGCTCTCACATTTCGCTTTTTGTTGTTCGCTTCGAGAATGCTTGTGTGAGAGAATGAAAATGGCGTACTTATTGAAATACTGAAGAGCACATTCACAAAAAGGCGCAAACGGAAAACAAACGGCATTGAGAGAGAGTGAGAAAAAAGAAAGCCGCCACAAAGCGCAATGGTTAGAGTAAAGTCAATAATCCGCTAGAAAATGAATGAAATATTTCACAAAAACGATACAAACAGACATACACAAACATACACACAATGTCAGACAAACGAAGCACAAAGAAAGGAAATTGAAGCAAGGAAACGACACATATAAACGAAAATGGATTTTACTGAAGCGAATAAAAAGACTAAAAACACTCTCTACAACTTCAATTCAAGCTCAAAGTCGCGTAGTCATTGTCCTTGTGCGAGAAGATAATGCATTAAGACGTTTATGATGAACGCATCCACAAAAGTCCCCGTATATCGATTTGCAGAACGAATGTATCGTCAGTGCCATGTACAGTGAATTAGCCTCAGCAAGACAAATTGATTTTCTACACGAATACCTACCCATTTGTAGATCCACTGTCATTGAAACCGAATTCGTTCGGTTCAACTTCAATACGGCGAAGAATTATTAAAACACACAAAAATGCAACTTTCTTACATCGAATTCAATGGAATCAGTGTGAGTGTGTGTGTGGATAAAAGGAAATGGATAACGAACACAAAAATGTTTATTATTTCAATACATTGATTGCTTTGGACATGGGGGGCGGAAGACATGGGAATGAATTTTGTGTAAAGAACAACCTGCCGCAATTTCTTTCATAAATTGAAGTTTTTCGCACAATGTTGTACTGTATAGAGGCAACGAAATTCATTAATTTTTCAGAGAATTGATGTTTTTACACCGAAGCACGTAAATATGAAAAACGACCCCCCTCAAAATGACGTGCGTTCAATGTTTTCTCCTGTGTAAATATACAAACAGCAATCACATTCTGAGTACGGTCCTAATATAGATAGATAGGTAAAAACGAATATCCAATGTACAAATACAATTAACGTACACGAACGTCAATATTTCATTCAATATTCATGACATGAGTTCATTTTCATCAGCAACTAATTTGCTACAGATTTTACAGGCGTCACTTTTGCCATAGCACTTGAGCTTATATGAGCCTATTTTACACTTTATTTGAATAATTCAACTCATACAAAATTTTCAACCAAATTATTTACCTATAATTTTATGATTGAATTTATGAAATGACCGAAAAAGAAGCCCTTTACACCAAACGAAAGTATTTACTTTTAAGTCCACCATTCTTTCATAAATTTTAATAATTTTCCCTTTTCACACGGTACACATGTTTATACATGCTTATTCGATGTTGTTATTCACAAGTAGAATATAATATGCAATGTATGCTTGATAATAACAATAGAATCAACAACAAAGCGGCTCGAAAATGTTATTATTTTTTCTTCATCGTTTTTAATAGGCCTGAAAATTGTTTCTTTTGTCAAGAAAAAGAAAAAATAACGAGTGGTTGATGTTTACTATGTCGTCGAAACTTGGGGAGAGCATATGACTTGATATACAACATATTTATAAAAATGTGTACGACGAAAAATGTAACAAATTTGAAGCACCAAACTTTGCTCACCAAAAACGATACGGAGAATTACAATGAGAGTGGAAAAGTTGGTGCAATCTTATTTTCTTTCGCTCTTGGCGTATTCCGTATGGGAAACGGAATGAATGTTACGAGTTTTCCCTAAATGCAGAAAAACGATGACATGGAGCATTAAAAAAGAAGTACTAAAAATGGGAAAACGATTGTATTTGTACTTTTTCTCCAATTACAAGCGTTGAACAAACGTCAGAAAAGCAATTCACAAATGAATACGCATAAAATATTCAAGTGAAGTCGAAGAGTGTTCGTTGAAAAACATATACAAAGAGAATATGCTTTGGCCAACTTGAAATGCACAATGAGGAACTGACACACACAGAGAGAGGCACTGGCATACGTGAAGAAATCGTGTACATTGTATTTCGTACGCACAAAATCTTCGGTGTGGAAAAAGTCATAAAAACACCCTTCGAAATTAATTTCCATGATGCGTTTCGAGGAGTGAGAGTGAGCGATAGAGGCGCTGCAAGTGATTGGTACGAGGTATAGTGCAGGTCGTTGATCGCGCGCTCCCCAAACAAATAAACAAAAAAAAAAAGACGCGTGTATTATTATTGTTATAAACACACAGACGCTTTTTATTTGCTTCGAAATTTCTTTCATTTTCCCATTCATCGCACATTTATGCAGTTTTCGTTTACATAGTCATCGTCTTAATACTGCCATTTACGTGATCATCGACGCCGCACACTAAGATTTGGCTCCACATATTGCAATCCGGCCCATGGAAAATGAAAGGGAAGACATCTTAAAGTCTTTGGCGTTTATCACATCGCACATTCAAAATTGTTATTGCAAATAAATACAGAATACACACGTTGTGACGGGTATACAACGACGTATTTTCTGCTTTTAAATACGTTTGTAAGCTGATGTCGACACGATGCGCGCGAATCAGATCGAAAATGGAAACAATGAACAGAATATACTCTCTCGGGTTCTGGTTCCCTCATATAATCATGCCAAAGTCGCCACACACAAAGAAAAGTCATAAAAATGGATAGGCTCCGTAGAAAAGCATCTCGTCAATGCTTAAAATGGAAAATATTATTGCAATAGATTTTCCGTCGACAATATTACAGTTCACAATGTGAACATACAAAATGATTGAATGCACGAAGAAGAGAGAAGGGGAGAAAGTAAAATCCTTTTAATATACTTGACGAAAGTTTTTGTTTTCACCATCATTTTCGGTTGCGATACTCGGATACACGCCGTAAAAATTTCTCAACCAGTTTTTGAGGAAACATCAAAATCCGTTTCACTTACTAAACTCAGGAAAGCGTTTCAAGCATGCCTCCGTTTTCGATTTATTGAAATGGAGAAAGCAGTAAGCCAAGCCCGTCATAATCTTAATTTTTTTTTTCGGGAGTTTGGAAATCAATAACAAATCACACGAAAACTTGACAATGCTTTGTTCTTATTCGTTGTAAGTTTACTCCATTGAATTTGTTACTTATCGCACATTTCAGAATATCGAACGAGAGAAAAAGTGAGAGTGAGAGAGTATGTGTTTGTGACTGTCTCCACGTTTTTCCCAGTTTCTTTTGTATAATTTGGTACCAATTTTGCAGAAAAAAAATCAGAATCGTGTGCCGTATCGGTATGAATTGACATTTGGCAATTTGGATGAATTTAGGAAATGTGAGCAATTTTCTTTTATAGACATTCATTTGTCATTCACTTGTTTAAGTGTGCGTGTGGAAATAAAAGCGATTCGTTCGTTAATCGCATCGAATACAAAAACACAGGCCAAAAACACTTCGTTCGATATGAGAAAATTTGTATGAAAAATTCGAGAAAAGAACTAGAGAACGACATACGAAGAATGTGCCCAACGAATAAAAAAAAATCGAACTTCAAGTTGGAGCTGGCAGCTTCAATGCGAACAAAAGCCATACGACCATGTATTGCTGTGGATATATTGTGAGTGACAAGATTGCAAGCACGTCGAGGGAAATGCCAAATTTTTGGCGCAATGTAATCATTAAAAATGATAAATGATCCGTCATTAATTTATTCTGTGTATAGGCGAATATTCTTGTCGCGTGTTTTCGATCTCTTTCCATCATATTCCACCCGCAACGGTCTTTCGTTTCCTGGGTGCCGTGATTATTTGCTTTTTTCTCTCTCATTTCTTTTGCGTCAACCATTCTATTTTTGTTGGATATGGATTGGATTTGGGTGGAGAGAGAGAGAGATGATTCTTATGCGCATTCTTTTGCATTTGATTTAATGTTTTCGCTCGTACGTTTTCCGATTATCCAGCTTATTATTTCTTTATACCACTTGTGATTACGTTCGATTACTCTCATCGTATTTCCTTTTATTTGTGTAGTTTGATTGGAAATGAGCGTAAGAAAGAGATACAAAATACTTACACAGCGAATGTATTTGTTTTGCTGGTATTTCTCATTTACAAACGAATCAATTGAATTAAAACCAACTGATCGACGCACATTACACCTAATGACGAAATGACGTGACGCCGTCAATTAAAGCGCAACCAGCGTACAGTGTTATACCACTAATTCACGCTATATGGTCTATATTCACACAAATCGCAAACATTATAACAATAAATAATCGATGCAATAATTCCATTTCTATTTGAATCAAACAAATGACAGATTCGAACGGGAATTGAAACAAAGTGTACGACAACTACACGCGGTCAATCGTGTTGGGGTCACATAAACGTTCATAATCCTGCTAATTAATTTGGAATTGGAAAAAATTACAATTTTACCGATTTATGATTTATATCTGATAACCTGTCCGATTGTGTCACGAACTTAGTCAGATTTTATTCCCGGTCATCAGATTTGAAAAAAAAAAACAACAGATCAAAAATCATAATCACGAATGGAAATGAAAAAAATATCTCAAATTCACATGAATATTTGATGATGAAGAAGATGGCATGTACCAGAATAAAACTGTATCTCCGTGAGCTATTTCATGTGATTGTTTAAAAGCAGAAAACTCATTAAAAATCTCAGTTGAAAGACGATGACTTTGTACACCATTGCTATAGTCGCCCGGCTAAAATGTCGGTGTGTATTTTATTACATACCATTGTCACAAAATTGGCATTCGTTATGAAAATATTAGTTCTTTTTATGCTCTTGATGAATTTATTCAAGTTGAAGTGGGTTGACGGCTTTTATCTCATTCCAAAATATTTACACAGAGTACCCCAGTGTGCAGTGTGTGCCCGGTACTTTCGGTGAATTCTACATATTCAATGTGATTGTGTGTTTGTGTGTGTCGTAATCTTTATTTTTGTTTGTTATTAAACTTTATGATAAGTAACTGTGTTGTCATTGCGATAAATCTACCATATATTTGCCTGCACATAGGATACATCTGTCCTCTTGAATATGAATGCGAGCGCGAAACAAAAGGTTCCACTGATAAAAAAGAAACAAAATCTCTCCATTTCCACTGGCGACAAAATGACAATGACAACGAACGAACATTGCCACTGATACTCCGAACCAATGCTCACACTCGAATTAATTCATAAAAATGAACCAACTAATATGCATAATTCATGATTCATAGTCGAAATGGATGAGTGTTTACCTGGTGCTTCTGTCGGTGCCGTCGTTGGCATTGTCATCGTTGTTGTTGGTGCATCGCACAGCACTCACAACCGTGTACATTGGTTCGTGCAATATTTGACGATGTTTAATCTTATCACATACAACCATGAGTACAAATGCGACCAATGTTAAAACAGTGGCTGGCGCTAATCAAACGAAAGAGATTTGAATGTATATTTTGTATCGCATGGTCATTGCATATATAATTTATGGTTAATCATTTTGTTCATTTTTTTTGTGTTGTTCTCCATTCATTCGTTCGTTCATTCGGTATTTCCATGTTGAGTGGTACTGTGTTTCTACCGGTGCTGACACAGTTTCCTGCTGCTAAACTACTGATAACCGATAAACTATGTACAATACATATGAAACGAATAATGTTTCATGCTGACCTGTGTGTATGTACACTCGTCCATTGGCACCGAATGCGCTCAAAATATCGAGCCAAATTGTTTAATAATTAAAAGGAAAGTAATACATTATAATTATGATCCGTAAATGCGTCGAAATGGTATGCGCTATCCGTGGTCACCAGCAAGTACAACAAGTCGCGAATGTGATCATATAATGAAAACATGCGTGCTGAAATACGGTTTTCTCTTCTTTTTCTTCTCTCTTTCGTTCTCTAATTTTTTTATTCGTTGGTTCATTTCATGAGGTAGTCGCGTAAACTAATACACATGCATACAACAAACCAATAATATTATGCGCATTTCCACCAGTCATAAATTTCACATTTAGATAATTATAGAAATATGTAATTTCGTTCAGTCGTTTTTCTTTTCTATTTTGTTTCGTTCTGCTGTTTATTGTTATTAAATTAATACGCGACATGCATAAAACGTTGAGAATAAGTTAAACATGACTGTTTTGGTGATAAGTTTGCGTTTTGTGTTTTTGGATTAAATCGCTCGAGACCGGATTATGAGCATATAAATATACAGCTGGCATTTATTTTGCGATAGGAATATGCTCAAATGAGCGGATTATGAGCGGTGATTTCGTTTTGTGTTGGCATTTTTATTTATCAATCGTCTCATTGAATGCCACGAGACCAATGAGTCTCTGTGCACGCATTTACTGAAGATTGTCGCAGTTTGAATTTTATGACGCTTGAAACAAAAAAAAAGACCAAAACGCACAACTCTACGTTAATTTCGTGGGTTAAAGGTAATAAATTCCACTTTGAGATCTTTAATAAAAATGAGCATGTGGAAGGTAAAATATGCCCAAAAATTTACAATACAGAATAGTCATTGAATTTGGCGGAACACAGTACAACAACAACAACAACACAAAATATAAACTACCATTTGTAAGAGCTGCAATTAATGGCAATAATTTAATGGTGATTGGTGCAAATGAAACCAATAAAACCAAAATGAACAATGTTGTTGAGAGGGTTATGCATAACTATCTCAAACTTATAATTCCATCTAAAATATCGGCATCCCAGCATGGCTTCGTATCAAATCGGAATATAGAGACAAATCTCATGGAAATAACTACACTGGCACATAGGGCCTATGAAAATAAAACTCAACTTGATATTTTCTATGCTGACATTAGTAAGGCGTTCGACACAGTCAATCCAATCAAACTTATTCAAAAAATCTCAAAATTTCGTATCTCCAATGACATCATAAATTGGCTATTTTCTTACTTAAATAATCGTAAGCAATACGTTAAAATAGGATCATCTAAATCTGATCTCATTGATGTTTTATCGGGTGTTGGCCAGGGCACTATTCTGGGTCCATTATTATTCATCATTTTCTTTGACGATTCTAATATTAACCTGCCTGGCGTTCACAATTCAAATTTTGCCGATGACAAGAAGTTAGCATTGGAAATTAGAGATCATAGAGATTCGGAAAAACTACAGTTAGCAATCAATATGTTTTTGGACTGGTGTGACAATAACGACTTAAAAATTAATCACAGCAAATGTAAGCTTTTTCATTGTATACAAAACGATCGCCCATAGTGAATAAATATACAATTCGTGACAAAATAATTGAACGTGTGGATGAAATCCGCGATCTTGGTGTGATCCTCGACAGAAAACTAAGCTTTAAATCACATATTGAATTCATTTGTAATAAGGCGAACGCAGCATTGCAATTTGTAAAGCGACAATCTTTCTATTTCGACAAAGACATAATACGAATTTTATATATGGCGCTGGTTCGTTCAAATCTTGAGTTCGCAAGCACTATTTGGTCACCATATCATACTACACAAAAAAGACAAGTAGAAAGCGCACAGAAACAAATAATTATGCTGTTGAACGGTGATTTTCTTCGTCAAATGAACGGGGACTATATTCTTCGACCATACACCGAACGTTGCATGAATTTTGAATTATCCACGCTTATTCGCCGTAGAGTGAACGCTTCGGTATTGTTTATTCATTCCATCATTACTGGCAAATATAAATCGCCTCATCTTATGTCGCAAATAAATTTGAATAATGGACAAAGAACATTAAGGAATCCTGAATTTATCCGACTAAAGACATATTCTACTGAGCACACGACTATGTCACCATTCAATAATGCATGCAGGGCATTCAATTATGCAACTTTGTTTATTGACCCATCACTATCGCATTTTCAATTTCGTCAAAAGTTGTTACAACTACCAGACGAAGTATTTGGACCATGGGCCATTCTGTGACAGAAAGGGAGAATTTTTGTTTGTGCTTTCTTTTTATCGGACAATTACAATAAAAAACGAAAGCGCAACCCCAGGTTGTCATTTCTTTATTCATTTATGTCAAAAAGCTTATGGAATGTTGTGATTTTCAGTTGATCGATCGGGGGTAATATGGAGATCTGGGCCTGATCCGTGGACTAAAATTATGATATGCTGTGATTTTCTGAGAGGCCACTTATTTACGATGATGAAAGTGCCTGACAATGATATTAAATAGAATCTACTATCCCTTATATTGAGAAATCCTATATACTACTTATTTATTCACCTACCTATCTTATTTAAATCAAAACTCAAATTAATTACTCATATTTAACTTATTGCTTTGATTGTGAAATCCTAAAATTGTTAAAACACCTAAGTTCAGCCAGCATTTGGCGGTGAAATAAATAATAATGTTACATAAAATGCTGTGATTTGTAACAATTTTTTTTTTACTGTTTACAATCGTAACAATTACTAAAACCGTAAATTTTCGGTAATAATTTCATAATTGGGCGTCATATTTACTGCGTCTTTTATGGAACATTACAGGACCTTTTCGAAAATGATTATCGCTCCAATGTTACGGCTGTGATTAGAATGCCACACGGTTCGAATAAATGACATTGATTGAAGCCTTTCTGTATATGAATGTCAATTTATTTAAGTCTGTAATTGGAATTGATGCGCGCAACATCTATTGCGAATTTTGTGTTTGTATTATGATTGTTTGGAAACGGGATACACGCGTGTACGCATTCCATTTCCATTTGCATCAATTGCTATGATAAATTGTAACGTTTTGATTTCACGTGTGCGTAAAATGCGTACGGACACACGAAAAAAAGAATACAAACGGCAGCAAGCATATGCTTGTTTATTGGGTGCACATGTTTTTTTATTTCGCTTTTATTAATGTGCAGTCATAATTCTGCTCGTTTACGTAAATTGACCAATCCGAAATGCGCAAAGATATGAAACAAAACTGGTCATCATTGGTGCGCACCATTCATGCCAAACCATTTGATTAAAACACATAAATATCGGTCTAGATTGGTTATTTGTCAATATTTTTGAATGGTACATGTTGCGATCTCACACTCTCGCGTCAATCTTTTGACAGCCTATAAAATAGAAGTGAACGATAGCCGCTACATTTCGGATACATTACATTACAAATGGCCGCAATAAATCAACTAATTCGTTGTGATGAAAACGGCATATACCATAGCCTCAAGCTATATGTGCTCACTAGAAAAATGCCTACCGACACAGAATGCTGCTCAAAAATGCTTGTTTTTTTTTCAGAGCATATTTTTTTCGGTTCAAATGACCCAAATAAATGACACAGTGGGCATTTCCGAAAAGGATATCGCAAGCAATATACATTTTCTCGTATTCCAATTTCCAAATCACATTAAAAGGAGTCAGACACGTAAATTATCTAAATTTCAAAATAACCATAATAGACAAACAATTATTAATGAATCGATATATAATGTGTCTACTCAATGGTGGCAACGTAAACGATGAAACTTTGGTTTTAAATAAATTGATGACATTGGCTAGTTAACACGATGACTAACATTCAGATGGCTATATTTATATATTGAGTCAAATTGTACGTACGAAAAACCGACCTTTGAAATCTCTCTATCTCGTTAAATGGAAACCATAATCCAAAATCCAATTTTCTGGTAATGGCAACAAAACATACATCAACTGTCCAATCCATATTGTGGTCAGAGTAAATAAGATTGTATATTGGATGTTGTGTGGCTAAGCAGCCTTTCGTCAACATTCAAAATATTTTGAGGCTCAGGTAGCGATGGTGATTAATATCGCGCCGGTCAAGCAAAATGTATACGGTTGATGTGGTGAAGTCGTTGGTCTCGAAAATGAGAAAAGAATTAATCTTTGTTGGTGTTTGTTGAAATAATTTTTCTCTTGTCTTAGTGCCGATTCAAAATTCACTTAGTTTTCAGTTCAACGAAGAAAAAAAAATATATATATATAAGCTCAAAGAATAATGACTAATGAATGTGCCATGTAAAAATCGGTGAGATTGAAATGAGTAAGGCGCGAATAAAAATGGTTACATTCGTAACATGAACATAAGCTTAGTGCGTTCGCTCTGTCCATAGAGTGGTTTCTGTGTGTGTGTGTGTGGTGTATTCGGCCCATATTCAATAATATTGACATGCGAACGCAATGTTCATTTATAAATGTCAGATTAACTCTTTTTTTTTGCTCCGTCGTGCATTTTGGGTGGTGGCTCATTCTCGTTCTGACAAAGTGGTGTTACGTTTCGCTGCCTTTCTTCGGTGTATAATCATCACTGTAAACATTGTCGATACATAATGAGGTCGGGTTCGAGTTGTTTTTCCATGGTGCTCGATACAAACAAAACAACAACGACCGCATTCATCGTGTCGATAGCATAGCTATGAGTCTTTGAAGCAATTTGAACCTTAAACAGAAAGGCAAATATTTCAACAAATTTAATAATTGGAACGAAACAATTTTTACCAACGCTTGATGTGGGTCTCATACACTAAGTTTGTTCCCGTTTTTTTTCGTTCGTCTGTTTTTTTTTTGGCTGGTCTCGAAGAATTGGCGAGAAAAAAAACTGAAGGGAATTTCAAACAGATGTTTCCTTCGGTGAATGCCGTGCATTTGCTCCGTTTCGTCCACTCGCCGTTTCGATTGGACACAAAATAGCATAATAAAATTTCGCAAACGATATTTTTTTAGCTTCATCCAATGCTTTTTCCAATAAAAAGAAAATGATTGAATGGGGTAAAATAAATATATTACAAAAACGAAATGAAAATTATGTGGCAATAACAAATGCCATTATGAATGATGTGCGACACGCAGTTTGTTTGCTATTTATTACATTTTTTCGCTCGTTTCGATAATAATTTGCTGCTACTGATGGTTCTCTCTCTCTCTCTCTCTCTCTCTCTCTCTCTCTCTCTCTTCTATTTCGAAATCACCTTTTCAGAACTTTGTTGACAACGTGCAACCGAACGGTGTGTTATGCGATAAGGTTCTTTTTTTTTCATCTTCTGCTTATCCATGCACGCGGCGAAAGTGCCGATAAACATGCAATTTTCGATCAGCTTGTAAAATCGGAACTAGGAAAAACGAAACTAAATAACAACCGAGACCAAGCACATAAATAGAAACTAGAAAAAAAACGACATAAAAAAAGAAACAATTTTAATCATAATGTTAATATGCATAGTTTGTCTTTGTTAAGAATCGATTATTATGGAATTGTTTATTGTGAACTTTTCTGCCTGAGTTTTGGTACGTGCCAGACGTATGTGTGGTTTTTATGTGTTCGAGTTGTTTTGCGATAAGATATAAAATGTGTGTGTGTGTGAATTCTGTTCATTTCATCCATATAATAACCGTCATTAGAATTTTTTTCGATGTCGCGATGAAATTGCATGGTTGTTGTTGAATACTGCCACCGTCATCGACAGCACCAACTGGATTTTGTTAATGCCATTGGTTTGGCATATGTCTTGAAGTTTTGCGTTCGCATGTTTAAGGATTGTTATAATTCAACAAAACTATAAGTTTTCGTTCACCAATTTTTTTTTATTCTCTCTCTTTCACTCTCTCTCTCTCTTTCTGCCTCTTTCAGTCGCTCTATGCGCATTTTTCGCATACTTCTCTTGTAATTTTCATTGTTCGGAACAATATTCCAAAAGGAAAATCACCTTTAACCGTACTCGCATAAACAGTTTTTGTTCATGAAACAGATCGACAAAAATCCGTCGCTTTGTACCCCGTTTCCATGAATATATTGCCGTTTCGTCTGCGGAGACCGCGGTCGTGGTTGATTCGAATGCTGGCTTGTTCATGGTATATATATGTGTGTGTGTAAATGTCGTCTCAGCTTTTGATTACAACAAACAACAAACTAACTCTTTTATCGCATGCCAAGCGCATTTGCACATGTAAACGAGAGAGAAAGGGATAGATAAACGAACAAACCGAGAATTAGAGAAAAACACATGAGAATTTTAATGATATACACAATTCAATGGGTCTAAATAGGTAGTCGTGCGAAAATGTAACAATTGTTTGTGTGTGTACGAATGTGTTATGCCGGCTTTTTGTATGCCATCGCCACCGTATCAGAATTATACGTGCGCTTATTTATGGTAAACACCGTTTCTATTTGGGTGGTGTTTTCTTGTGTAAAGATGGGAAATGGTGATGATATAAAGCGTTGGCTTTAGCGCTTTTGGCTAATACCATGTTATGCCACTTGTGAAAATATCGCGTCCCATACTCAACTCGTTCGTTCATTCAATGTGTGTGTGTGCGGATTGGCAAATATACACAGCAAACACAAACCATGCGCTAGCATGAAACTATTGAAACTAGCAAAGCGGTAAATTATCATAAGTTTGCATTGCTTTGCTTTGGCATTTTCGGTTCAGTTGGCGAATGTGGTTGATGTTTTGTCGTATTTATTTTTATGTGAACGCACATAAATATCCAAGTTGTTCGGTTTCCTTCCATTTGTTTTCGTCTCTCTCATTTGTGGGTGGCCGGTTTTCCTTCCGGATTTTCCTTCTGTTTGTTTAATTTTTATTTCGACCAATTTTGTTTTATTCGTCTTACTTTTCAATGGTGCATAAATTATGCTTTGTTTTCTACACTAGTCTAGCGTGTATGTGTATGTGCTTGTGCACACGACAAATATACAATTGCCCTCACCCATTCACCAATGCTATGCAATTAAATCAAGGAAATGAAATCGTAATGTCACAATTTATAAACTAATTTTTCTTTTGTTAGTGTTTAGATTTAACTACTGCCTATCGCTATCCCACTATCAACAATTTACCATTTCAATTGTCGCATTCTATTTTATTTACATACACACACATTCCATGCTGAATGGCAAAATTCACTAGCAATTGTGTTTGGTCAAAAGAGAAAGCAGGAGAGAGAAAGAACAACAAAAAATACGAAATAAGATCGATGATTATATTTCCAGCGCAAACAATTTCAAATGAACATGCAATGCAATGATTTAAATATTCAAAAAACGTAGAAAATTGAAAAATCCCGATGAAAACACCACATTTGTAAGCGAGGAATTGTATGTATGCGCCACCCACCGGTCACCGCACATATTTCTCATTCTCAGAAAATCAATAGTTGTACATAGACACATACACACAGCATGACATTAACTTATGGTCATCGAGCAACCGTTTAAAATGAACGGTAAATATTGTTCTGCGTTTGCAGCATGCAGTTTAGTTCGACCTCACGAGCAATGCTTAACCATCTTTCGATTTAAGAAAGAAAAATTGCTGCCATTCATATTGTAAATGTGTATATTGTTAAAGAGAATCCAATAATCACGCAGATATGCGAAACGCAAAGCCACTTGGATCAAAATACGATGAAAAACCCAAACATCCCTTGGCATGAATAATAGATGCCAACACTGAAATTATTGATTAAATTTTGTGGTTCAAGTCGATCACATGCATGTCAGATGGATTGCTATGCTGCTACTACTACTACCACTGCTGCAGCATACCGACAAACCGGCCAACGTAGAAGTCAATGGCAGCCCCCTTCTAATGCACGCACATACACACCATTTTCAAATGCAAAGCACATATTTCAGCATTTTATTTATGTTAGTTTGTATTTTCGATGATGGGTATGTGAATTGGGGAAAAATGTCTTGCAACACTTTCGATCCGTAGCATCTTTTGTTTCCCTTCCGCATTTTAAATGAAAATAGCTACGAAAAAAAAACAAAAAGAAAATCGATTCCATATGAGTTGGGGGGGTGTGTAAGTGTGAGTGTGAGGATTTTCCATTCAGTCCCTGAACTGCATACCACAATTTCGAATCTCAATACTTAACTCAAAACATTGAATGTCACGGTTTGTGAACGGTTGGATAGGTGGTATGTGCGTGAGTCTTTATATGTATCTCACAATGGTGTGGTGCTTTTGTTTCATTGCTGTCACTGCTGCTACTGCTGTTTCTGGTTTTAGTTATGTTTTTGTTTTCTCTATTCGTTGCACGACTAGCAAATTCGGTGTATGTGTGTGTGTTTATGTACGCTTTTCCGCCCCCCATGCCACTCGTCCATAATAGGATTAGTGTCGTTTTTATTATTATGAATGTTCATCGTGTGCAAACACTCACACACATAAATAAACAGGAGCTCATCAGTCGCCATCATCAAATTGGAATGTGGAATTGAATGCGCTCCCATGAGCTATTTTTCTGCTATAGTCTCATTACATAGGCCACCTTTTTTATATTCTCAACTTCTTCATCTCTCCTTCTGCCATCATCTTTACTTTCACAGGGGGATTGTGAAATCTACACAAATAAATTGTGTGCGTAATCTTTGAATGCATTTCGATTTTCAAAACAAGCATAAATAAATACATATATACTACAATAAAAATACTCACACACATTTTGCACACGCACACAGAGAAACGCGTTCATAGAATTTAACGCATTGCAAAAGCATTCATTATGTTTGGCTCATAGAAATGAGGTGGTATAACAATTGGGTGTCCATTTTCCCCATACCCAAAAATGCACACATTTTCAATTCGTTTTGGTTCTATCACTGTGCTGTGCTGCATACCATTTTCCACTGAGGGTATACAACCATCGCAAAATTATGCGTGTTTTGTTGGTAAATGTTTTATTTTTTGGGTTTTGTTTGGGTGTAATCGTATTACGAGCCATTTGGAAAAATACATGCATAGCATTTGAAGCGCTAAAATGCCAACTGAATACGGTCGTTGGCATTATACTGTAGTGGTTATGCATACACAAACACAATTCGAATCGAAAAACCAATTCGGTTCAATGCAAATGTTGCACATGCCTAATGAAATACTCATCATCACATGGTATCAAAAGCATTCACAAAATCACCCATAAAAGTCAAACGACCGCCAAAATGGTTATTTCCAATTTCCAGAACCGAAACCCATTCCAAATGGATAACACACACACACACCGACGACAATGACTACGATGACGCTAAACTTTTTGGATAGTTTGTAATAACTTTGGTTAATTTTATAGCGGTAGAATTATATGTTTCGCGCGTTGCTATGCAACCTCGACCAATCAAAAGAGCAAAAAAAAACCTCACATACTCCGACAAAAGCTTCAAATCAATGGTAATTGCAAAATGCTGCAACGAAATGCTTTGCACGTGTGGTACATTTCGAATTTTATTCTTATTCTAGCTGATGGTGACTATTCCAAATTTCATTTTGGGACAACGTAAGGCGAACAATTTTTGCTGACAAATCACACGTACAAAAAAAAAACGCAAGTTTTTTTTGTCGACCAGATAGTTTGTGTGGGCAAAAAAAAATTTAATCTATGCAAGTACCAAAGATTGATGCGAAAAAGGGCCTGGATATATATTTCGGTCAAATGAATTCCCCATTCGCACCTCACGTTCTGTACAAAGATTGCAAAATTGTCTGGCACCAGATTTAAAAAAAAGACGACATAGCCTTCCTTGTTGTACCTGTTGTCGATTTTTGTTTTCTCTGCACACACAGACACCAAATCATTCACTGTGGCTACACATTCAGTTGCTCATTTATGAATATAGATTTTTTTCCGTATAATTTATTAGAATTTTCACTTTCATCCCGTGGATTATGCCGGATACAGGCTATGACTTAATCAAAAAAAAGAAGTGATTGAGAGTGCTAGTAAAGCTTTTGCTTGCATAAACAGCCATTTTTTATACTCTGCTCTTCTGTAATGGACAAAGATCGTAGCACATATGCATCCATAAAACCATAAACCTTTTTGGTGATTCTTTTACGTGCGCAGTGTGAGCGCATATACGTACATTCGCATATATAACGGTTTTTTTTTTTCAACATCCCCATAACATATTCTTCGTCGATGTTTTTTTTATTTTATAATTCTGGTTGAATTGAAAAACAGTTGTTATTTTACCGTATTCATTCTCCGGAATGGGTAAATGTATGATTTTATGTATATTTTTCGGTGCACATATAAAATTGTATGCATACGAAATGTAACACGTTCGTATTGGAAATGATTCGTTGTGTTCAGGTTCGTTTACCGTAAAGAAGCACGGGAGCATAAAGTAACCTTTTCTCGTCGTTCGACAACGAAATGAAAGTGGCGATAGCAATTCGAAAAATGGTTGGCACTTTCGTGTCATATTTGTGCCTATGCATTTACAATATCGAAATTGCGTCGTCAGGAAATTTCACATTATTTTTTTTTTCGTCGACGCTTTCCAATATACCTGCGTTCACGCAGCATCGCATTATATCACATCGACAAACAACCGATTCAATAAATTTTGATTGTGCGTTGAGCGCATAAGAAATTGCACACTCGCTTCGTACACTTGTTTTATTTACAAAGATGAGAAAAGCATTCGAGAGTGAAGGGAAAAAAGAACGGAAACATATTTTCTGTTTGCTTGTGTGCTTCACAGAATGTTATAAAACGTCAAACGTTGTGGAAAAAAGAGCAAGAACCAAAGCAAGCCTGAAAGAAAGGGGAGATCTTTGCTATAAAAGAAAAATGATTTTCCATCATCGAATCGAGGGTGACAGAGTATAAAATGTGCTTCGTTTATTGCATTTCATTCGGATGTATTTGGTAAAAGGTATGGAGAGAGAAAAGTATTTTATAGTTTTTATGTGCTGGAATATTAGATCGTTATGCAGTCTTTTTCCATTCATCGGCAAAAGAATGAGAGGATGAAGCTAAAGAAGAGAGACTACTCGCCAGTGTTATGGTTCATGTTTGACTTTGATTCTTTGTTGCATTTACATCAACAACTAAAGTTGACTATAGTGTATGGCCCTTTATTTTATTTACCATTTGATAGACACTAGACCCCCGTAATGGGGGTGAAATCTATTATGACCTCTCTTTTTTATACTGGATTACTGATACTAAAAAGTATACAAAGATTTGCACAAAGTAGATGAAAAAGTTTTACGTGCTCACCTGAAATATTTTGCCGTTCAATTTACCAAAGTTTTGCCTTTCGAGGAGCATTCATTCGGTAGTGTACCGATTGGAAATTCATTTAATTTCAAAAGCATTTACAAAGTATTAAATAATACTTAAGGTTTTCTGAGGTTCTGAAAGTTTTTATTATAACTACAAAACCAACAAAAATGTCACATTTAAAGTTGCCTCGAATGGATGGTGAATTAAAGCACCAATAAATCTACTACCAAATCGATTTCGTCAGGCTTTGTTTATTTATATTATGGGGAATTAGAACCACTTTCGACTTGGTTGAATTATCGACATTTCTTCATCGAACAGCATTCGTACAAACTCTTACGAATAAAATGTGGTCGATGGCTTCAAATGTGACAAGAGAATGTGCAGTGTATCAAGAGTATTTCAAATTTAAAATCGATATAAGGTGAAATGTAGTGCATTTCTTCTATCATAGAAATAAAATACATTTTATCCCCATCAGGTTTGGGAATGTATCAAGTACCATTTTATTTTGGACATATTTTCGATTTCCATATGGAATCCAATGACGTTGATTTCATTTTGGCAACAGTTTCGAAATGGTTTTCACTTCGTGCTCCCTCTCTCTTCCTCTCGTCATCATTTCTTCATTGGCATAAAAACGTTCTTGTTTTTCTTTTCTTTTCAAAACATAAAATGTTTCACCGGCAAAGTTCGAAACATGCTACCCAAAATCACATTTTGTTCCACATAAATGGTCTACAACGTGTACAGTTTTTACTAACATACACAAACAAAAATACACACGTAAACAAAACACACTTATTCGATCGACATTTCTCTCCCTCGAAACGAGAGGGATGACAACATAAAATTACTGAACAAAATTACCGTATACATGCCATAAACTGTGCAGCCGTTTTGTTGTGAATGGAGAAAGCCACCCTAGATGCACATTATACCGAAATTACATATAGTATTTGTGTGTCTTTGTGAATGTTGTAGTATGGTCGATATAAGATATGGTGAAATGCGAGCGGCTGCTTAAATATGGCAATGTCTGGATTTTTGCCGTTTTATGTGTGTCTACTCTCGCATGTAATGCTCATATCTATCGTAATTCGAACCGGAATCAAGAAATACTTTAGTTTAAAGTCGTTCTACACAAGCACACATCCTCACAATCACATAAAATGCCAAACGCACTGCACGAAGACGAAACATACTAAATCGGCAACAACGTTGAGAAAGTATCAACGAAAGAATGTGCATAAAAAACATCAAAATTGCTACAAAACATTCGGAAACTTCATTTTCGTTCCGTGTTTATTTCGTAAAATTCATTCGCCGCGTCGCGCAAACACAACAACAAAAATAATTTCAATTCCAAAAGTCGAGAATCGAATCGAATCGAGTCACACAACCGTCAAAACATCATTATTATCGATCGTTTTTGCCGAAAATAACTGAATACCATACAATGATTTTTGGATAGAATAGATCCGTAAGATCTCCGCAAGATCCAGATCCAAGTGTGCGTACGTAGCCGCATGATACATACATTCGTTATTCCGTAATGCTATGGCATGCGAATCAAAGTATGCGAAATAAGAATAACGAATTTGCATGCGTATTATATATGTATGCATCATGCGTCAGCGTACGCACGCTTGGATCCGGATCTTCCGGAGATCTTACGCATCTATCCTATCCAAAAATCATTGTATGCTGAATACATTATGTCTGAACACTTCGAAGGGTTTTTCACGAACGACTGAATGTGACGATTTCAAAATAACAAGCAAACGAAATGTTCACGTTAGACATTTTCACTGGGTGTTATAAGAAGAGACAACTGAAAAATTCAACACATCGTATGATAACAACAAAAAAAGGAAAAGAAATGTTTGCGTGCTTTGAAAAATGAGGAAACTACTCGGTTACTGTCGAATAATGACAGTGGTGATGGCAAAGCGAACGTGGTGTTGTTATAGAACAATCATGTTTGATGTGTAAATAATAAAGGCGAAAATAAAAACGATGTGCATTTTTCGTGCCCGCATTATGAAAAAGAAGAAGAATGAAAAAAACGAATCATGACAGAAAATCATCAAAGCTTTTGCAAACCGATGCATTCAATTTTGAAAGTGTTTTTTTTTTCTTCTCACAAGTCTAAACAAAAACTAAGGGAAATGAAAATGTCTCGCGATGGCATACAAACAACGAAAAAAAAAACGGATATTTACCACATATACAAAAAGATGGACATAAAAACACACATTACGAGTAAAAATGAAACATTCTCTCTCTCTATCCCTGAGGAGAATGGAAAATACTGCAAGATATCTACATTAAAGCGTCTGGCTTAAAGGGTGAAATGAAAAATAAAAGAGAGAAGAAGAAAAAAAAACGTTAAAATATTGCACATTGCACGTGGATGGAACGACGTAAAAAAGGCAACCTAAAATCGCCGGTAATCCGAAAAAAGGAGAAACCGCAAACTATTGAACTGAATGGATGCCGTAAAATGGCATTCATTTACGAGCAACAGCAACAATTTCCAAAATCGCGTTGCAAATTGAACACAACACTCTTTCCTTGTTCCATCGAAGTGTGTAATAAGATTGCGTTGTTTGTTACTGCGTCGAAGGTAAAGTTTATGAGAGAGAGAAAGACCGGCACCTATAGTAAATGCATATTTAAATAAATTATTAACTAAGTCTCTTCGCTTTTGTGCTTCGTAATGCTTAGAGACATGGCAAGACCAAATAAAGCGTGTAAAATCTACTGAGACTGCAACAACACACTCTCGTTCTCCACTAGTGCAAAACAATAAATTTTGAACACCGTCCCTACAAAATGCAATGTGGAACAGTTTTAGGATTAATGTGAGAGTGCGATAGAGAGAAAGTGAGATACGAAATACCATCGAAAATGGTGGGTAATTTTGTGGTGGATCAACTATCATCAGTAAAAGTGTCTGTGCCACACAATTCCATCGGCAGCGTTGGCGGCAACAATAATGGCAGTGGCGTCTTCGCACATGACGTGATCATGTACAAGCACATACATGCTCATTTTATTTTATCTGTCTCTCTTTGTGTGTGAGCGGCTACAACTCAATCACACTTAATACACACACGATTCGCATATTCGAGAGTCGAATATGTGCTGTTACAATGTAAATAACCGTGTATTTTCAGCAAAATTGAAACTGATATCAAGCCGCACATAGTCATGCATACATTGAAGTGCATGAATTATGTATGCTTTGCACGTATTGAACACACGATATTTTCGCTAAATCATATGCAATGCCATCATAGTCCCGTCGACTCAATTCTCTATAGTGTGAATATGTGTGGCAAAGTTCTACTTGAATGTTGCTTGGTTCTTTGCTGTTTTCGGTTTTATTCTACTCTTTGCGGGAAAAATATGGTTTTTGTTGTTGTTTTTGGTATCACCGAGTGGCTTTTTTTTCGACGAATCATTCTGATTCTCTGGTTGTCTCGTCGTCGTTTTCAGTTAGATTTGGTGCGCATTTTTTGCTGCCCAAAAACGTTTGCATGAATACTAAATACAGTTTGGTTTCCTTTGGTTCATCATAACACCAAACGACTGAAACTCAAACTCTATTCATCGTTTTCATTTCACAGTCAAAGCTCTATGGAACGCAGACCCACACACACACACACACATATACCAAGTCTATTAAGCGAACTAACGGCAACGAGTTTTCGGAATTCATAAACGTTGTGCATTTATCGTTAACATAAATTGTCTTGATAATTAGAAAATTTAATACAATTTCCATTAGACACACTCAGTTTGTGCACATGTACAAGATGATGTCTATACGTTAGATGCATTGAAAGCAAAGAGCAACTGCTTTCAAAATGTAAACCACCAACCGCCAATTCATACCAACGCATAAACAACCATACAAAATGAATAAGATTTTCGTCTCGAAAACTCCACCACTCTTGAAGCGAGCGCAGACTTAATCAGACCGAGAAAGAAAGAACTTCCTAACATTATTCGAGAATAAATATATCGCACATAAAAATACTCATTTGCAATGTTAAGACCTTGTCATACATTGTATATATGACACACAGCAGCGATATAGCATTTACTGCACGAAAATTGAATGGGTATTTGGAAATAATTAAAATACTAGCATCCAAAGAGCTAATGTTTTATGCTTAAAAACCACATCATTTGAAGTTTGTTGTAACATAATCTGGGCGCGCTTGTCAATAATGCTCAAGTGTCCTTTTTAATGAAGCTTATTGACACTATCGGATAATGATTATTACAATCCTTTTTTCTCTTGCAGTCTTTTACTCTGCTTTTAGAGAGAGAGACACACACACAGAGAGATAAAGAGAGCTCTATGTTTGAAAACTTTCAAACGACTAAAACGATGGATACTTTCAGTGAAGTCTTTCACTGTGTCATTTGCAAGAGACAAAGTGCCATTTTTTATCTTGGTTATGCTCCGTCGAGTCATCATTTAATATCACACATACACTCTATAGAAAATTCAATAATCGAATCAGCAAAATTCAAGTAATGGCTTAATAATCATATTACACTATGAAAGTCAGTGCCAATGGATTTATGTGCCGGTTGTCGGGTGGCTCAAGTTTAAAATCAATGTTGATGCCATAGAATGCGATGTTAGAATGGAGAGATTACGATAAAAGAAGAAGAAAAAAATCCACCGAGAAAGAAAGCAGATTACGGAATGTATGATGGGGATTTTCTATTCATTCATATTGACATAGAGCGAGCGCACACACCATAGAAAAATCATTATCGAATATGACATTGGGTTTGTTAAGAGTGGAAGAGAGAGAAAATAGATATAACGATCTAAGATTACTAAAATCCATGTTGCTCTTACGATAAATGTAACGTCATCTCTGCATGTGTATGTTGAAAGTTCATTTGCATAAATGATGACTAGAACTAGATTTAATTGCTTTCCATTACAAAATGCATAAAATTGACGCATTCTGACAGCATATTCCAATTTCAATTGATTTTCAACTTTATCATTTTGTTTTGGTAAATGTCGTTGTCGCAGCAATTTATATGAATCCCAAAGGTGCACATACAAATCCAAACAAAAATAAGACTAAAACAGAAGACGATCCAAAAACATGTTCCGTAGTTCAAGCAAATTCCAATTTGCCCGCCGATCATGTCTGGCCAAAAACATATAAAACGAACGCAATTTTAAGTGCTTGTTTTTTTTTTAAATAAACGAAAAAAGACGCACAAATATTGCAAATAAATCCCAATTTAATTACATTTTTAAATTTGCTATTGTGTATATGCGCATCAGGCTGCTTAACATACAATCAATGTCGAATGATGAGCCACAAACATTTTTGGTGCTGTTGCGAATGGCGCGTGATATGGTTTTTTTCACTCTCATCTCGCAATGTGGTATGTTTTACAAGCAGAAGAAAGAAACATTTCAAATGGAAGCGGAGTGTAAAGGAATTGGAATATAGACTCGCATAATGGGAATGGTATGGGAGTAAGAGAAGGAGAAAGAAGACGATGAAAATCGAATTTTTGTGCAATGTATCCGAAAAAATGGCAGATATAGAGATACCATTGAGGCATATGGAAGAATGCCAGTCAGAGTCAAGAGACCAAGAGCAAGAGAATCGTCGAACAATTCCCAAGACGAGACGCCAAGTTATAAATATTTTATGATGAAACACACAAACGATTCCAAAATTTGCATTCAACCACACAATATCAAAAGTTCATTCAGCATGTGGTTACGTTCGCCTTTATATACACATTACATTGTGAGGGCATGAAAACAGTAACACTAGTGCTATGCACTACAAGATTATCACACAGATTTTACCTGCTTTTTTATAGCTACTGAATGTTGTTGATGCTGTAGTACACACACACATTGTACAGTGCACATTTTCACACAGAGCTTCGGTTTTTCGACAAATGTGAAAGCGTTTCGTCCAACACAATGTTAATGTTTAATCCATCTCAGTGTATTGCACACATCATTTTCAATGGCTGAATATGTGAATATGAGACGTAAAAACATTCATCTCCATTTATTTTTTTTTTATTTTCTTTTCCCTTTGTGACATTACTCTATTGGCAGCAAATCTTCCTTTTTTGTGTTGTTGTTGTTGTATTTTTCGCAAATGTCGGCAAATGCGTTCATCATACGAACGATAAAAAAAAATCGAAATGCAGAAACACGAAATTTTGTGACGATTGTTTGGCCATAAATCATTGTCATTCAATACCAAAACGGAAATAACCTCAGCACCGTTCAACACTAACACAACCACATAAAATATTCAACCGAAAAAAGGAACGTTGCGGAAAAAACAACGAAAATTTGATAACGAACAAAAGACATAGAAGAGATCGACCCGAATCGATGCATCATCTTCATGATTCTAGGCAATGCATTAGCATAGTTTTGCTGCCTGGCAGCAGCAACAACGACGAAGGCGACGACAGAAACGGCTGAAGAAGAAGAATCTTACACGGTTGATGATTTGCTGAAATGAATAACGATCAAATGAGGAAAAAAATAACAAGCAGTTAAAAGGATTTAACAGTTTCTTTTCTTTTGCTCGCCATACCACTGGTATATACCCACTGAACGAGATGGTAAAAATCTTGCATTCTTTTTTCGTTGCTTTCCCTCGTTTTCGTGGTTAATTTATTTGCGGTTTTGCGTTCGGATTGCCAAAAATGGAAAGAGAGATTGAGAGCCAGTCTGAATGCATTGCAGCATTTGTGCATATCGTAAATTGCAGATAAAAATTCAAATTGGTAAATTAGGATGGGCACAAAATAGTCGTCGGCACATATACCACTACAAACACACAAATTGAAACACTGACCGAATCGATGCGATATATATTTGTTTTTTTTTTTTTTTTTTTTGGCTAGAAGAGAACATCATCGAATTGGCCCGAAAATATTGTCGCGTCTTTTTCCAGATTTGATTCCAGATTTACGATAGCATGATTGCACTGTGGTTTTCAATCGCAACCCATTTCGTATGCGAGATTCAATTTGTTTGGCCATGTTTTTATTGGTTGTGTTCGTCGTGTGTGCATTTCTCTCTCCCTCTCATTCCAATGTCCATCTGTATACTGAATGCCTGATGCATAAATACAATAACATACTAGATGCTACTTGTTACTGTCTGTTTCGATTCTTTTCCCATTTGCAACTTGAAACTTCAAGAAGCGCTTGCACTTTTGCATAAAATACGCTTCTCGTGTCTCGTTTTTTTTTTGCTTCATTTCGTCGTTATGCATGTTGCTTTGTGCTTCTTTTCTTCGTTATTTTTTTGTTGCTGACGCTTTTTTTTCTGTGTGCGAGATGTTGAACGCGAGCGCATAAATTGTAAAACAATTCAATTTATTCAAAAGTGCTTTATATTTTTGTGCACTCTGTGCGACGATGTCGATGACAACAAAACAGTCGCAAAGCGAATCAACAGCAACATACGAAAAAAAACACTCCATTCAGCAGAGCTGATGGCATTGTTATGCCTTTTTCCCTTCTTTCTCATTTTTTCCCTACATTTCACTTTGTAGTTTATTATTTATTTTACTCTCTTGCTCTCTCTCGCGCTCACTTTTGTGAAGAAGCACATCGTTTTTTTTTTGTTGTGATTTTGCAATTGCAGACATAAAAAAATTGAAATGCTTGAATTACATTTGCATTCTTCAACACGATCCGAATGCAATCACTGTGTGCAATTTTGGTTAGATGCAGCAACCAGCGCAAGCCCAAATGTATTTGTGCGTCGGCACACAAAAAAACGAACTTAACATACAAATAAATTGTCGCCGGAGCTTTAAAATAGATTTGCACAATTCCATATTTTTTTATTCGAAACAGGCAACAAAGGCAATGTATTAGAGTGCACGGCAGCGCGCACAAATTTCACTTGCGCCTTTCGTCTGAACATGAGAAATTTCATTTTGCATTTTCGCACCCTTTCAATACGCTCTTTATTCATGCATCCACATTGCATCCAGCCACACTCAATCGCAATTCGCCCCAAAAACAAAACAAATAACAAAAAATAAATACACTTTTAATCTATCTTTCTTCATTCGACTCCTACTTTTTTTTTGAACTGGTTCAGTCGCTCTTTCGGCTCGTTTTCCATTTCTTGTCGAGGCATCTCTGCGATTACATAATCATTGTGCATATCCACTGTTTATATTGTGTATAAAAATGAGCGAGTCAAAATAAACAGTGCTTTAGCAATAGAGAATGCGAACGAAGAGTTGGAACAAAAAAGAATTAATGTTTTCAAAATTCAAACGAGCAAAAACGAGGATATCGCAAAGAAAAAAAAAACATCCGTTGAAGTGAAACGAATGAATTCGAATAAATTTTGGGGTTAAACATTGAGATTTCCTTGTCGCATTGTCGAGCGCAGAACGCTTTTATTCGCGATGAAAATTGCATTACATTTTTAAATTATTGTTTTAAATGTAAATTCTAATAAATAAATTTAGACAACATGCAGCAGCAGCAGCAGCATAAGAGCTTGGCATTGTTCTATCCTTTTTTTATTTATACGTTCATTTTTTTCTGCATGGCATAAAAAGTGAAGGCGCTAAAGAAATTACACCGGAGAACCGAAAAGTATTGAGAGTTTAAATGCAATTTTTCCACATTTATTGAATTTGTACTACACACACACAGTCCGTTTCACGTTGTTAAGCAGGATCACTGACTTTGCCGGGAAATGACATCTTTATAAATGATGTTGTTGTTATTTTTTACCACTCTTTTAGATAAGAATTGACAACACCATTTCCAATGAGTTGATGTCAATGCATTCGATTGGAATAGAACGAGACACAACCAATTTAAAGGAGACTCGACAATTGAATGCAATGAAATCTCTCAATCAATTCGTGTGCAAGAATTGCAAAAGCAAAAAAGAAATAAAATAGAAAGAGTCGAAAATGCATTTTGCCAGCGGCGAAACAAGATAATTTAAAAGGAATCGAGTGTGCGCGCACTTTTGATCGTACATTTTTGATTATGTTCCATGTAATATTATGGCAAATTGATTATATTTTAAGTATTGAAATGAATTCGTGTATCATATATAATTGTTTACTTATTTGCGCTTGCACACGCTCACTTCACAAATTTCCTCATTCAAATCGGCCGCTAACAAAAAGAAAGAAAGCAAGAGATTCTAGATAGCCGAGTAATATTTCGATATGAAGACATATTGCCTTCGAATAAACGTTAAATTCGAACGAAAAGAAAATGCAGATAGAAAATTTGCATACCGAAAGCAACATAAAATATGATGGTTATAATTTAGACGGGAGAAATGTGAAAAATATGGCCCAAAAGTTATTTTCGGTTGAACCGTAAATGTCTGCGGGAAACGCATCGCATACACAAACAACAACACTGATCCAACTGATCGAAAATATTGTAAACGTTGATCGGCACAGCGTGTCAAAGTAAAGAATAATAGCCGAATTGATTAAAGTTGATTGTTCCCTTCAGTTAAATATATTTGACTAATAATATTAACGTATATTCCGAAAATGCACCCAAAATGGTTTTCAACACGGTCGCAAAGCCAATCACAAACAAAATCAAGCGAATTCGGTGAGTCTTCCGCCATAGAGAGTTTTACATCTTACCGACTTCGAACGAAAACCTCCATATTATTGGCACATTTAATGCTATTATTATCGATCGTTTGCGCTGTCTTTGACGCGGATATTTTATGCAGTTAATTTCTTTTGTTTTATTCCATTTTTTCGAGTTCAGTCAGTGTATATAAATTTTTATCACATTTAATTTATTCGGCCGCTGGCATGCGCTCTACTCGCATACAGACAAAAAAAAAACTTCCCATTCCGAGTGTTGGCTGCTCTTTTTGTTTGTCCGTCTTCATTTCGGGTTAGTTTCAGTTTTGAAAACATAATTCTGGATGTTATCAGTTTGGTTTGATCTTTGAAATTTGCGGTTTGGGTCATTTCGCTTCTCTTTTTATTTCTGTGCGGCCCTGAATTAAATAAAGAAGAAAAAAAAACAGAATAATATGTGCTTTCGTTCAAGTCGGATCGACTGATGGTATCGCTTTGGCCGCACCATTGAAATACGGTGCATCGCGATTTCTTTGAATTTTTTTTTTTTGGTCCGCCAAATTGGTTTGTTTGACTTTTAACACATTTCATTTTGTGGGTTGTTCCGAAATTAGGTCCAATTTATGACAGGAAACATAACTGTTTTTGCAAGAAAAACGAAGAAGTAAAAGAAGCAATCGATTTTTTTCCACGGTATCTTCCATTCTTTGCCATGTTGAGTCACATACATAAACATGAATGCATATAGTTTTTCGGTGTATGTTAAATCCATGTGACTGTTTTTATTTGACGTTAAAAAAAAAGAATATCATTTTCCATTCGCTCGAATAATATTTGTGCAGTTGGGCGTCGTTTTCATAATACGATAATCAATTGTCATTGCATTTGGTTGCTTGCATAAACATCGTTGGCGTTGATAACTACAACACGAATTCGATCAGCGCGATGTGAGCACACACGCGCAACACCACTATGCTAAATTATGATTTGTATTGTCATCGCATTTATGGTTATGAGTAACAAAAATAACAACAACAACAATCGCAAACGACCAAATGTACATGCCGATATATTTAAATACAATGGGCCAAATCAGTGACAAGCATTAAGGCTCGCGAGCGAGAGAAAAAAAAAACCATGCAACACACCAAGTGGATGAAAAACAAATGAGGTAAAATGGAAAAACATGTGTGCACTGGATAAAAATGATATTATTTTTTTAAGAGCGGCACAGTGTTCGTCGAACAAGAAAAAAATCCCATCGAGCAAATAAATTGAATTTCATTTAAATAAGCTGGTTGTGTGAGAGAGTGAAGAGAACATAAAAAAGCCATCCAATTGCCAGAGTCAAAAAATGGAAATCAGAGCCTTTGGTAACCAAACCATCTCGCTCCAATAGATTTGATTCAAAAAATGAATGATGCAGATGCATTCAAATGAAAGATCATATTCAAACTGGAAAAAAAATCCAACGATAACTACACTCAAAATACTGGCCATCCTCTGGAGAAAAAACGTACAGAACGCGGGTACACGACGACAATTGTTACACATAAAATAATATATATATGCACGCAAGCGGAAGCATAGAACGTGGTTTGAGCTACATTTTAGTGTGCATTGAAGTGATCGAAATCGATTTTTTCTCTCGCTTTGAATACTTTTGCATATAAAATAACGCGAACATGTCAGTTTGGTTTTTCTGTACAGTTTTTTTGTTCAGTTGGTTATTGTTCGTGGTGCGTGATATTTTGAAAGCGCGCGTTTGTCTGCTTTTCATAAATAAATATTTTTAATACATGATGCAATGACGTTATAGTAATAAATATCCCTCAATGAATTGCCCACGGGCACAATATTATGATAGAATATTCTTGGCACAAATGGTTTGGAAAAAAATCAAAATACTTCGAGAGCTCTATTATTTTGAGGAAATGTCTACCTTTTTTTTAAAAATAGATTGCAAAAATTTAGGATAAGAGTTCAACTGTCACTTATAACAAACGGATATTTTTCGCTGTTGAATCTGCTCGATTTTTTCGATGATTCACGTATGGATTTTTTTCTCGATTTCACACATACAGTTTTTGTCTCAATTTGGTATGTGTATAAAGTATCATATTTTTTTACTGTTGACTTGAGCTCGAGTACACATTTTCATTTCCGTTTTATTTAAATGAATGGACAATGTGATCAGATTTTTTTGCGTTATACAATGCAACACCACAGGCCAACGAATGTATGAAGCAAACAGAATAATACAATATTCTTGTGATTCACTCGCGTCACTCAATTCAAGAGTGTAGTGTAATTTATGATATACATTTTAACGTGATTTGTGTCACACAGATAACTCGAGAATTCACAAAGAATGGAAATGTTTTCGAAGCAAATCAAAACAATTGATTTGATTATGAGCAAAATGGAATGCATTCATGTTGTTGTTGTGTCATGTTTATCGCCTTCTTCAAGCTGCAAGGCGTTCTATGATTTATTTCGGATCGTTAATGTTTCGAGCATTTGAAAATCTAACGATAATATCGAAAAAAATTTTCGGTCAGCTACCTTACAACAGCAGCATCAAAAAAACGACATAATTTCAGTGATTTTTTTTTTATTGATAATCAAAAATACAAAAAAAAATATATTCCATTTTTTATTGATTTACACAACAGCGTCCGTTTTTATCGAAACCGAAAAAAATATGAAGAAAATTAATGTGAAAGCATAAAAACGGTGGCCACTCAGGGCACAGTTTATCACTTTTCACACTGTGTGCCGACAAATATTCAATAAATTAAAAATAAGCGCGCGCGACCCAAACAACCGAATTCGTTGGGCCTGTACTCGAATCATATCTGAACAATGGAAATGGAAGCAAATAAGTCGTCTCGAAAAATATAAATACAAATAGAAACACTCGAAATACGCGCTACGATACAAACATTTATAATACGATCATAAATTTGTTTACAATTATTAACAAAAAGACACACGCATCGCCATCAACCAGCGCAATGACCGAACAATGTTTTCATTTGAATTTTACGTGGTGCAGTCGCGATTCAATGCTCAATTTCGGTTTTCTCAACAGAGAACTTCCTCAGTCATGAGTTTATAGTGTAATCATTTATTAATATTGTTTTATTGTGGATTTTTTTGGGCAATTGAAATTGTTTTACAAGCATATTTCTGGCTCGTACAATTGCTAGACACGACATTGACCATTTGACGTTCATGAATGAATATTTCGAACATGGTACAGTTGTTTGTTGGTGATGTGGCACGTTTTATAATAGTTTGCGTTACCAATTCACATTTTATAGTCCAATTTTATCGAAAATAATATGATAATTAACTAATTAAGCTCGAAAATGGTTATCTCATCATATTTGGACTTTGAGACCATAAAAGCCAATTTGGTCCTTTTTAAATACCATTCACATTGAATAAACCGAAAACAGAAATTGAAATGTACAAAAAATGAGATTAACACATATCGCATTCATTCATTCGTGAGGTTTTTTTTTGTTTTATTTAAATGCAGCCTAATGCCGCTGTTGAAAACTGTCCATCAAATCATCGGTCCGTGTTATTTGATTCATTCGGCCAAACTAAGAAACGAAGAAAAAAAAAACTAATAAGTTAATTTGAATGCACCGAAAATGACTCAACTAACGAATTGAAAGCGACTTATCCATTTCTGTGTGATGTGCACGATGTACGTCATTCAAATGAAAGCAAATGAATGTGTGTATTCTAGTGTGGCATGTCGAATATCGTGCATTGCCATATGGCTCTCATTTGAATTTGGTGTACAATCCGTTTTGTGTGAGTCACACTGTTTGGCACAGAGGCCAAAAATGAGAACACTTTTCTACAATTCACCACTTTATCATACATAGAAGAAACAAAAAAAAATTACAAATTCATTATTAAATCGGTTTTGTTCGTATCACACACATATATATTGTATCCAATGCCATTGAATTATTGTTGAAATGATGAAAACGATATCATAACGAATTATCTCTCTATTACATATTAGCCGTATAAATGTCAGAAATACATTGAATGATCAAGATCTTTGTGCTCTCCTTTTTTGGTGTCATTCGTTAAATCTATGGTATTCGAGAAAAAAAATACTAACCACTGAAGCAACAACAACAATATTGTTCGGGTGCACACAAGAGAAAATCCAAAAAGGAAATCCCATATTGCCAACGAATGAATGAAAAAAAAATCAAGCGAATCAAGTTGGACGTGCGAGAAATGAAAAAAAAAACCATACACAAGATTGAGAGAGGCGAGAAAAATAAAACGAAATGAAAATCCATCTTGAAAAGAGCAATCAACATAAATTAAGAAATTTATTAATTTACAACGCGCATTCTTCTTCTAATCGTATCAAATATCACCATACTGTGCTCATGTGCACATGTGTAATAATTTGCTCGGTTGTGCGTTCAACATTGTGTGTTTTTTGTCTTCTTTTCTGAAAAACATTTTTTTTTTTCTGAAAGAAACGAAAAAAAAACGAAAATTTATCCGACAAGCCATTCAAATAGGCATTTAATCAAATGTTCAAAATGAATTAAAGTCAAAGAACAAAATAAAAATGAAACAAGAAGAAAGCGAACGAGAGGAACCGTTTTGAGTGGTGTTTTGTATTGTGGCAGTTAAAAATGCGTGTACATTTTTGAAGTTTGACATACGCACGCGGCCAGAGAGCGCGTTGACATGACCTTTTTAGATTGTTGTGCAGCGACTATGTCTAAAGACGAGTTCATGTCATGCCATATAAAATCGGAGGATAAACACAGAACCCGAGTGCCTCGAGTACGAATTCATTGACAAAAGACAATTTTTCAGTTGCTCGGGCGTCGACAGGAATGGGATGAAGAAAGGGAAAGACAGAGAAAAAGAAAAAAATGTGCCGTGTAGAAAATTATGTTTTATCAAATGATGCACATTAATCAACGCACTCTAGATATAAATGCCGTAAACAATATGAGGCCTCGAGCTCTTTGGTTCAATGTTCATTTGTTGACATGCACACCAAGTTCAAACTATAATCTCTCTGTCTATCTCGGTTTCTGTGCATTCTCTCGTCTTTATGCTGAACAAATTCCAAGTTTAGGTGTCGCACAAATGCATATCGAATGTGATACGACATACATATGCTGCATTGACAGCGACCGTGATGCGTGCACAGCAATCGAAGAAACAAACAGCTGAAAATGAAATAAAACGCATCAAAATTATGTGCACTTCACATCATTTGCTGTGCGATCTAAATTTAGAAAATTTACTAAATAAATATGTGCTTCTATCTTCTCATATCCAGCGGCTACAAAACATATATATTGAACCATTACCATGCTATACCCAGTTTGGAGCATATAATGTTCAATTTCAAACTCTTGTCGACAGCACGGCCAAACGATAACATAAACGATTCATCTGTCGTTCAATATCTATATGAATGGTTCTTTGAGAGAAAAAAAAAGTTAAGTACTCGCAGCATAGCATCAGTACCGTCGTCGTCGTCGTCGTCGTCGTCGTGTCGTTCACAAAATACACCGAAGACTTATATACCATAAACAACACAATCAAATAAATTCTAATAAATATAAACAGTAATTTTATTAGTTTATGGACTGTTGTCGTGGCACCGATGAGAATTGGGGATCAAACTATGTGCTACTTGCAGCAAAATTCAAAATAGTCTTGTTATTTCACAACATCATTCTTGAATGTATTCGTATTTGCTTAGGACCGAATTCAAATTTCATAATGTTTCGTGCAAAATTCATTTCACTGGAGTGACATCAAACTCAAATTTCGTAACGAATACTCGACATTTTGTATATGAAAGCATTGCAGCCGCCGCCACCGCCGACGACGATGACGATGTGTAATACCAGTGACGGAGAACACCGATGCAATATTCACCTAGTGCACACATGCTATCTATTCAATTGAATATTGAAATGTTTATGATTTCAATATATTTGGTTTTTATTTTATTTTGCACAATAATATTATTCTAATACACGTAACCAATTGACCCCGTGAGCCAGGCAACAACGGCACTATAAAGCCTGTACACACAAAATTTATCGGCGTTTCCAAAAGCGAACACGGAAAACGACCCGATTCAAATGCAGCACGATTTTTATGTAGTGCATTTTGATTATCTCCATCGGCAAATATGAAGAGTTGTTTAAGTGACACACAATTTTCCAGAAGTTTCACAGTGTCTCTTTCTGTTGTTGTTAGTTTTTTTTTCGTGTGTATTTCACAGCGATAAAGTCATGAATATATGCATAACATTTGCATGCGCACATGTATGAGGTTTATAGATTGTATGATGATTTCGAAATGTTTCACATACTGTGTTTTTTTAACGCTCCATTTATCAATGATCTAAAATCAGTTTTAGGGCTTCTATTTGCGCATACGTCGAACTTTTTGAATACTTTTAACATAATAACAATAAATTGATCGCAATATGGTTGCTCATGTGTATCTCTGTAACATAAAAAAAAAAATCGCGACCGATCGTGTTGGAAATGCAATTACGTTCAAATTAAGATTTGATGTATCTCATGTTATGATATAAGCCGTATAAATTATACGACACAAATTAAGAAATAACACGAACTATTTGACTCGACTGTGGCACCACGATTATGTGCACAACACGAACACCATAATGTGTGTGGATATTTGTGATGAAAAATATTTGTCAACAAAAATGCAAACACTATGCATGAAATGTGGATGTGATAGAAACGGAATGACAAACAAAGCTATGGGAAATACACAAAAAAGCGGCACCAGAAGCTGAATAACAACAATTTGCCGGCGTGGCTCTTGGCGAAAATTTTAGTGTGAGCAAAAGGAGCCGAAAAAACAATCAAAATTAAAAAGAATATCAAGCAATGCATTTTTCCAACTTGTCGATATTGAATGCAACACACAGCGCGTACTTCGAAAGCCACAGAAATAGTTATAAAAATATTGAGAGAACCAAAGAGAGATTTATCTATTTGTTGTGATATTAAAAATAAACCATTAAATTGTTGGGCAAAAAACGCAGCATGACGATGAATGGAAGAAATGATGGGAAAAATGAAACGGGTGTCAGTAACAGAAGACAAGCGCCAACCGCCAATCGATTACACTCGGAGTATTTTGCTATGAGATGTTATTTGTTCATGTTCTCTTGCTCTCTCTCTCTCTCCCTCCCTATCATATTGCATTTCAGTTGCCGTCACCGATATTCGATGTTGTACGGTTTTTGAATCGTGCACGTCATCTTTTTCTTTCTAATTAGATATTCTCGATTCGTTTCGACTGCCGATGAGCTTGATAAGTGTTGTTGGCACTTGTGATAAGTGTGCGTGTACATTTTCGTCTTAAGTCGAAAATACGTTCAGACCACTTGCTTTTGCTTCTTGCACATATTGATCTTTCTTTCTCTAGTTGTGTGTGTGTGCTTTCTTTCATCCTTGTTCTGTTTCACTTGGCATCGCATTCGATATGAAATGCTCCGAACGAGCGGGAGATAGAGAGAGAAAGAGAAAAAGAATGCATTCCTCCTAAGTGGCTGTTTTATTACCGGTTTCAATTTCAGCATTCTTTTTATTTCTCATTTTGCCCGTCACTTCCATCACATTCTCGATTTTATACAGTGAAACTCCTTCGCTGTCGGAATTTGTTTTTTTTCTCGTTTTTGTTGTTGTTGTAGCTTAAAGTGACACGTGAAATATTCGGGTATTTTCAATAGTGAGCATTATGTCATCCTCTTCAATTTTACGTTTCGTTTCGCTCTCTTCACATTTGAAATCATTTGATTCTCTCATATGCGTTCAATGTGTTTCCTCTTCATTTTGCCTCTGTATTTTTGATACAATACATGTAAGTTGCAAAGTGAGAGAAAAAGTAGCCAAAACAATTTTAGTGCGACTGTCAGTGAGCTCAAATCGAACGAAGAAAAAAAAGAGCGAAACAAAATACTCAGGGACTTAAAAAAAAGTTGGGAATGTGTGAAACGCGCGAGTAATGTTTATGCACCTTACCCGATCCATGCACACATTTGGGAAAATATTAAACTCATGAAATAAAAATATATCGGATACAAAAGACTGAATGAAGAAATACGATGAAGAAGATACGCATGACTTTTCGAATGATGAACAAAGATCGAAAAAAAAACGTAAAAAGAGAAGGAAGCAAAAAGAATAAAATAAAAATGATAACTAAATTTTTATTTTTGCTGGAGTGTTTCTCGTTTGATTGTTGTGTTTTATTTTATTTTTCGAATGGCAATAAAGGTTTCAAAGGTGCAACATGAATATGTAAAATGTTGTTATTTTTGAAAATGAAATTTTTAAAAACGTATTAGATCGTTGAATAGGTACATCATTAAGGACCTCCACCAAAACAACATTTATCCGTTCAATTTCAAACGATGGATTTATTATTTCAATATTTTTTTTTGTACCTGTTGTTTTTATTATCGTTTTCCTATATTCATCTCGTTGCCTTATCGGTAGACACCTTCATTCCCTTTTACAACTGACACCTTCATTTAATCACTTTTGAATCTACAATTCGGATCATTTACATTTACCGAAGTGCAGAGTGAGAAAAGTTTTCAAGATGCAGAGAGAGAGAGAGAGTGAGAGAGGAAGAGTGAGCACTGGTGTTCGAAGACCTGCGTTTGCACGATGCGTGCATGTAATACCATTGATTTTTCTGAAGAAGACAAGTGAATTGAATAGGTTTCGCCTTTTTGCTATCGCGACGGTTGAATAAGTTAATTATAGCCAAAGATATCACACCGTTCCATTCCGGGGCAAAGATGTGATGGGTTTTGAATGCGTCTTCATTTTAATTAATACGTTCTGTTGGCCAAGTATTAAATTGAATGATTTTATTGTTTTTTTTTTTCGTTCGTTTGTTTCCTTTGCTTGTTCGTCTCTTTACTTTGTTTTTTTTTTTCGTTCAAACCGCCCTTCGCCGTATTCATTCGGCCGCTGTTGTGCACAGGTTCTCTTTCTCAGGCAATATCATAGGCTTGCGCCCATACTTTGTTTCCAACATTTTAATGATAAAATGTAGTTGAGATAAGAATAATAATGAGATAACATTGAATTGAATTCGAATATCAAAATAAAAGATAAAGTTAATAAACGGATGGATGGGAGAGACTGAAAGATGAAGAGAAGGAGATGCCCGTCTCTCTGTGCAGCAGAGAATCACTTCAACTTCAATGGTTGAGAAAGAGAGAAATCGAAAGGGAAAAAAACGACATAAAAACGAATCAAAGATCAAACCGTTCTGATGAGCGACGACCACGTTTCATTGAAAAGTGGTTAATTTACATTTATCGATTTCGATTTGGGTCGCACTCATTCTCTTTCTCTCTCTATCCTAGATTACTAGTGTTTCCTCCCAGATTTCTCTCAACCATCGGTTCAATTACATTTCTTTTTTCATTTCAATTCTTTGACATTCAATTTGTTTGATGAACAACAACTACAACGGCAAATAAAAAAAACACGAGATAAAACGATTCCATTGATTTATAACTTCCAAGAACTTTCTAAGTAAAATTAATAAAAAGAAGAACGGAGAGAGACACATTACAGTTCAAAACTTTTTAATGAAAATATGATTGGTAAAAATAATGCTTTTTTTTATTGTGAATTGTCGAAAAGTAGTCTCTCATTGAATTGAAATTAAAAAATTTCTCCATCGATTGCATTCATGTTGATGGCATGATGTTGTGGTGTGTGCGCATTCAATCTCTCTGCCCGTATTTTTCGACAACGATTTTGCTTCATAATTGTGCACGGAAGCGCAATTTAAAAGCAAACCAATAACGACAACTTTATTGGCAAAAATTGAACAAAGAATTCATAAAGAGTGATCAAAGTGTATTCTTTTGTGTCTTTTTAACTTATTTGTTTCTATAGTAGCTCAAGTTAAATGCGGTAAAATCGTTCGCAATAACCGCCCGCCAACGTACCGAAAAAAGAATTATATGATCGAGAGCGAGAGAGATAGAGAGCAGAAGGATAAAAAGTTGCAACAAAGAAAAATGTCAAAATAATTTCTTTTAATTTTGTCTTTTTTCGTCTACTTCTTATTAAAAACTTTGTGTGTGTGTGTGTTTTTTGTGGTTTTATCTTTTTCACCGTGCATTTGATTCTATTGTTACGAAGCGCATTCAAAGAGAAAAGGGATCATTAACGGTGTTCGACTTCGTTTTTTCGTTTAGAGAGCGTTTGTTCGCTTGTCACTTTCAGTTTAATCAATTTAAACCAAATTTATTTTATCATCGTTGATTGTTTTGAAATTGCCATAAAAATTACGGTAAAATTGAAAATAGGTATGTTGTATAAGTCAGTGTGCCTATTTCAATTTAGCTATGACCAAAATGAAACAAAAAAATGTATTAAACAACCGAATTGAAACATTTCAGGCACATTTATCTATACAACTATATTTGGCTAGCACACAAAGACCTGACACCAAACACATAATTCGAATATATAAAGTGAACGGCAATTTTGTGTAGAAGAATTTTTCCTTCATTAGATGCACGTTTCACTGAAAAAGCCTAAATTTATTATTGAAAAAATAAAGCCTTATTGAGTGTTTGGCAGTTTCGGTGACAATGTATATTTTATCGAGAAACACGGAGGGAGATAGAGAAAAAAAACCACAATTTTTTATGCAATGCCAAATAATTCTAGATTGGCGATGTGACCTTTTTATTATATCGTTTATTTTACCGAAATTGTACTATATATAAATTATTTTAAGTGGCACGAATGGGCTCACTTGTACACACACCGAGATAGAGAGCGAGATAGAGATAACATTGGTTGCGAAATCGTTTGGCTTTTCGCGATTTGAATTGGGCGCATGCTGTAGCACCTCGACTGCTTAATCAAAAAAGGAATTTCAAATGGAATTGCATATGTAACAGCAAAAGGTAGCTAAAAATGCAGAGCATGTGATGCCTAATAAATAAACAGTAATAATTAATTGAACAGTTTTGAAAATTGGATTCGTGTGTGACATGTGGAATTTAAAATTTCCACACGGAATCGGTACACCAGTTTGATCGGCAACAGCATACAAATAACAAGAGTCAAGGGTCAATCACGGAATTCAAAATGAGCAACATCAGCACACGATATACGTTTTTCATTTTAACAACAACAACAACAAATGCGAAACGCTTAAATGTTGTTACGGTTCTTTTTTTCGCTCCACTCAACAAAACTAAATGTTAAGTAACAAAAGAAAAAAAATCACTCAAAAAATCTGTTGGCTGTTACGTTAATTTCAAGCGCGCTAAACTTGGTTTCGACTTTGTTTTCCGCTTTTGATTTGTTTTTATTTTTTTCGTTCGTTCTCGCTTTTATTTTGTTACAAAGTTTTATGTTATCTTATTGAAAAATCAGCGTTGATCCTGAGCGTGGAGTGCTCGTTGGTTGTATACATTTTGCATCATTGTTGCTGGCTATGTACTCAACGCGCTCGTTTTGGGTCTCATTTTGAGTGCATGTTGAATTTCATTTGTAATTAAAAGTAAAATTGAAATGATAGAACCATTCAAACTTCGACACATTCTGTTTGGAACAATGACGAAAATGTAGCCCCTGCACACATGCATATTTTGCGTTGCGACACTACGACGATGACGATAACGACAACGACAACAGCAACAAGAGAATGAGCGACAAAATTGAAGGGGGCGAACGTAAGTCTCTCACGAGAGAGAGAAAGAGAGAGTTGAAACTGAAAAACTATAGCAACAAAGTTTTCTCTGCTGCACAAGTGCCGGGCAAAAGTTTTGCCACTCTTTAGATCCAAGACAAGATGGAATGGCTGGAAAACAACAGTAAAAGTAAAACGAAAAATAAAAAACGACCAGAGCAAGAAACACCCAACATACACAAAAGACAAAGCCATAAGAAGTGAGAACATTCACATCTTTTGCTTTTTATTGCTCTCACTCTGTGTGTGTGCGTGTCTTTTCAGTTTCATCGCTATAGAAAATGTTTTTATGCGTACCATACTATTTTGCTTATGTTACTTTCAATGCTTGTAATTTTGCCACATTTCTGCTGTTGCTTTTTTTGTTCTTCATCCAAGTATATTTCATTCAATGGAACAAGGCAAAGAATTGTATAAAACCCTATTAAATATGCGATATTATTTAAACTTTGCCCTCTGTCTCTCTGATTCATTTCAATATGCAATGGAAGCAAGCACAAAAAAAAACTCTTGATGCACTTCTAAGGATATAGTTCAACCAGCCACTTCAAACAGATGAAAGATGATGACAATAATTGTGATGTTGGCAATCATAATTATGCAACAAACACGAGTTTCAACATGTTATATTCTCGCTCGTGCCAGTAACGAGAAAAAATAACGAAGCAATATTGTGTGGAAGAGAGAGTACTCTATGGTACGGAAATTGAAATTCATTTTGCGCACTTCGACGGCAGAAAGACTATATTGATCTCGGCACACCGTTCAAATTGGATTCGTTCTTTTTCCATCCAACTCACTCGTGTTTATTGTTCTCTCGCAAGCAATTTCCAGCCGAAAGCTGTATTTGGCTTTATTTTCTATCATATTTTTCGTTTCTGCTATGGAAAAATCCGACACTTTGTAATTTAATTCACGCTTGAGACACTCTTGTCGCTTGTAAAATCCCGTATTCGCATTTCGAAATTACTGTACATTAATCTTTGATCCCTCGCGTGTAACAAAACGCACCGTGTTCGCATTGGGTTTTTCTAACTTTCTCTCTCGCTCTCGGTGTCTCGGTCTCATTTGGTTGTCGCTTGGTCGCATCTCTTTGTGTTTTTGTTTGTTGGCCATATCATTTTTTGATTTTTCCATCAGGTTGCCATGGCTACGCGTGTGACTACGGGGCAGACAATGTTCGGTATTTCGATATGATAACATTGTTTTGTTAAATCGTCATGTCGATTTATCTATATATCTCGGAAAGTTTGTAGAAAGCCAACCCAAAAACGTGTTTTCCATCGGCTCGATGTGATGCGTCCGTACGTTTTCTGCACTATGGCGCTAGAGGTTATAAAAATTATAGCTGAATATTTAACGCTTAGTTAAGTTTCATGTTTCATTCAGTGTATGTGACCAAGCAAGAGGTCATAAACCACTGAACCCAATTCATTCATTTTCTCATCTTTTCTATACACCAAACCATCTCGGCCCTTATGGCTTTCAGCTTGCTCTTATTATTCAACATTTCAAAGGCTATTTACTGAATTCCATTTTCAATTACCAATTTTAAAGTTCAATGGCAACGAATGGCTGGACGATTTACCTCAAATATCCACAGGTCATCTATTTTTCGATTCTCTATTCTGCTGCTGCAAACCGTTACCATACCTACTTTACGGTGTACTCTTCTTCTCCTCATTTTTTTCTTTTATCATGAGCCAAAATGAAAAGGAACTTTTCTAGATTCGCTTCAATTTCATTAACTCGTTGAAATAAAATAAAAACGAATCTCATTTCCTTCGGTTGTTCGAATTCGCTTACGCAAGGTAAATCCATCTCATTTGCAATGGATCATAGAAACAAACGGTGAAAAAAAATGTTTTCCGATGAAAATGGAACAAAAACATCGCTCGTTAAGAATAACAATGGTACAACCAACACAATGGCCAAAAACTTATATAAATTAAATTTGATGAAAAAAAAATCTCTATCCAAAATAATACAAATAAAAATAAAATACGAGGAGTTGTCAAAGGAAAAGAATAAGTTTTAACGATTGAGAGGTGGATACGGTGAAAGGGAAATGGGATGGGAAAATGGCCAGGAAAAAGAGTACGTGCATTGTGTTTTATTGTAGTGGAAAAACAGATGGGTTGAATGTGTGAGTGTGTGTGTGTGTGTTCTTCAATTTCAAAACCAGACTCCAGACAATGGCACAGGTATATAAAGACATTGGCTTTGGACTGACTAAAGCATTTCATTCGTTTCGCACTAAAAATTGTGCTGTTGCATGTGAATGTGATGATGATGATGAAAATCGGAATGGGAATAAATAAGGAAGATGATAAAATTTGGCGAATAGAAACGGAAAAGGGCGCACTTCTACACACGTACAATTCAAGATTACAACTGCAATTATTTTCTGGCAGCGATGAAAGTAGTACCATCGCCACCACCGACGCCACCAACCTCAGTTGCAACAACATTAGTAAAAACGAAAAATCGTACACAATAAAAGCCAACGACATTGAACACGCGCAGACATTTTCATAGTGTTGGCTACTTGCGTTGATTTTTAATGTGAAAACTTCACAATTTCACCTTGGCAGTTGGCATCGGTACAAGCACGACCATTCTTGATTGCCTTCATTCGCCTCTCTGTGTAAGCAAAATGTTTTCCGTCAATTTTTTAACCGAAAAAAAAAATCACATTCACACAGATCACAGACACACAACCACCATCATTCCAACTTACATACGAATAAAATGAACAAATGCAATGTCTGCAATCAAGTTGCATGATGGAGAGAAAAAGTTAGAGAGAGAGAGAGACGAAGAAGAAAAAATATGTATGTGCAGCAAAAATCTGCGACACTGAACGCTCACTCAGTCAAATTCGATTCAAGAATAACCAACGACTCTTAATGCTCAATGCAGACTACTTGAAAATAGGAAGAGAAAAATATTATCGCCACTAAAAGTTACAACCGTTTCGGTGATGCAACGACGAAAACGACAAGCAACCATACACTTGACTCTGTGTCTCTCTTTGTGTATGTGTTTCTTTTTTTGTGTATTGTTTGCAGTCACAACTTTCACTACCTGATTACGTCGAGTGGTGAAAGACGACCGATGCGCCAGCAATAAAAAAAATAATGTTTGTCTCCGAGACTCTCGTTTATCCATGTGCAGCCGAAAGGCCGAATCAAAAAAGAATCAACCTGTGCACAACGGTGGAAAAACGTGCGTCTCCGGTAAAACTAAAATGCACACCCTCCACTCTGAAAACACATTCAGTGCACTGCTTATATATACGAACAGACATTAATAAATTTTAAGAGGAAAAAAATTACTTCATTTTATCTTTTGGAATATTTATTCGTTCTTATTCTAACTTCTTATCGCGCATACAGTCTGACTCTGCTTACAACGATGATTATTATTACATTGACTATTCCGTTTTTTTTTTTATGAACGCCACATTTTTTTTCCATCCACATTTCCTGCGGCAATGATAATAGTTCATCGGGTGGTGCGTGATAAAAACTTTCATTAGATATAATGTTTCGTTGCTGTGTGCCAATTGTCGTCATCGTCATTACCATCGTCTTATTTATTCGCATGTTGAAAGATGTGTTTTCTACATACGGGACAGTGCGTGTTTTTTATACGATGTGTGTGATGGCCACCATAAAAATAAAACAATTGGTTTTATATTTTATGCCATGTTTACTATTGTACTCTTTTGTCAATCGCCTCCGTCCGAATGCCTTTTTTTCTTTTCTTGCTCTTTTCTACTACTCCTTCATCACCGATATTCTTTGTGTTTTGATTTTTATTTTGTCGTGAGGATACACACAGTTTGCGCGTCCGTGTCAAACTCTCCCAATCCATTTTGTTGGCGTAAGTAGGAAGTGAATTTAGTTTTACATTCATTTTTATGTCAATTTTATGATAACGGAGATATTTTTTTTTTGTCACCGGCAGTAAATAATCCGGTTGATGATGACACTCTGGCTGTAAATTCCATTTCACTCGATTAGTTTGCAAACATCATTGATACACCCAGAACATTTAGTTGGCGAATTTGTTTGCAACGAACATAAGTTGATGATTTTGATAACGTTTTTTTTTCTTCAAAAAATTGAGTGTGCTTCGTCAAGTGCATGCAACCAATGTGAAATCATAAAAAATTTCTTTTTCTTTTTTCTTCAGTGACAGTGTGTCAATTGATATGATGACAGGGGAGAAAAGACGCTCGTTCACTTTTTAAAAAGCAATCTGCCAGCGAGTAAAAATATAAAAAATAACAGAAATAACACTAAAATCCAGATATACAAAATGAAGAAGAGATATTGGGGGCGATTTGTTATCAGTATATATATCACAGCCAATACAGCAAACAGCACAACAGACTGTCTTCATCTCAAAACAGTTTCAGTTTAAATGCGTAACTTTCTTTGCCGATAATCTTTGGTTCAATTTTTGTTCTTGTGCGATAAGGGAGACGAAGATTTGTGAATGAGTGATAATACTCTATTATTTTTGCCGCTTCGAAAAAATGGTCGTCAATTTTTGTATCTGAAGCCTGAACGACACATTTTTCCTAATCAAATATTGAGCTCAATTTCTAAAAATATCGCATAATCGTGATTCGTGCCAAATCACATTTTATGACTTTCATTACAAAAAATAATAAATGAAATTGTATGCAACGAGAAACGAAAAAAATATTTCTAGTGAAAATCTCACGTAAGAATTCGGTACTAGAAAAATCCAGTTTAATGGGAAGAGTGAGAGAAACACAACAAATCACAGAATACCCGTGAAATTAATAACGGAAAATAACGAGCAAAAAAAGTTATATTTTGTTAATTTCGAAATCAGACGCTGATGATAGAAATGAACGAACAGAAATGAAAGAGAAAAAATGAAGCGATCAAATCATTTCAGCTTAAAGAAATAATAATAAGAAGTAATGTCGATGAAACAATTATTATTTCACAAGCAACGTTTTCATTCTATTTGTCTGATAATTTGAACACGTCGAAACAGTTAGGCAAAACACGTGCCACTCATTCGAGGTACATGTAATAAGATCTCGGCGGCTATATCAATAAAAAAACGATACTTCCACACACACAGCGCTCGTGTCAATTTTGCCATTTACACACCGAATTGAAAACGGTTATGTCATTTCACATTCTTTTCCTTTCTCTCTCTCTCTCTCGCTTTCCTTTTTCTCTCTCATAAACGATTCTGTCTATCATGTCATCATTTTGTTGTCGTTTTCATTGTTCGAATTCTCAAATGAGTCGCCTTTCTTTCTCTCTATAGACCTTTTTTTATATGTCAACATGTCCTTTCGCACCGATGCCATATTATCATTAGTGAATTCATTCACACAATTGTGTATGTGTCACATATTCACAATACGCACACAAGCACAAGATACATTCGGTTAATCCGGGTGAATACGGTGACTTTTTTCCGTCTCTTTTACTCATTTTCGTCTCTGCGTTGTTTTTATATATTTGATTTTATAGATATCGTCGTTACATACATGTTCTTGGCGTTGGCACCTCTTTTTTTTTTCATTTTGATTTCAATTCTATCGACCATTATTCCATTATTTTCGCTTCAATGACAGAATGTGACTTTCTTTCTTTTTTGGTGAATTCCATTAGTCGAATCTCTATCACCTTTTCCCTTCGAAATCATTCATCAATGCAAAATAAAGTAAATGGAAAATTGTACACAGACATATAAAGATAGAAAATCAATTTTCCAATTGAATTTGCAATTTAGATTCCAATCGAATCAAACAAAGTCGTAACGACGTATTTTTGCTGCAAATCACATACGCTGATTTTTATTCCATTTTCTCGGCTCATGTGTATCGAGTATTATCCAAGCATTTCCACAAGGACTAAACGCTAACAAAGGCTTTGTTTTTTTGAAGCGGTTTCATTTTTCGCTTTCGTTTTGTTCTACTCGAGCACTTCATTTGGCAATGGATTGATTTTCGAACCGTTTGTTTCTCGCTCGGAGCACATGTGCTATATTGCCATTTTATTTAACTGTCTACTATGTATGGCTGACTAAATGAATTACAATAATTCAGTTGCTTACGTTGCTTTCGATTTCATTGCAGCACCTATTTCAAGTTCAAAATGATTGTAAATCGTCGTTATTTTGCATTTGTAAAAAATTAAATGTCTTCTCTATGTCGGTAATTTGATCGTCGAGCAATTCAATACAATAAAAGACCTATAAATTATGGGTAATATATGAGTCACACATACACAACGTCGAAACATCTGATCTGGCAAAATAACGTGAATATTGAAACCGATTGCAGAATCGTACAAAACAACAACAACCAACCAACGACTCAAACAAAAGTGGTCTTAAACCCATGATAAAGGGTTCAAATGCCGTATTCAAATAGAAAATAAAACACATGGTCTCGAATTCAAATGAACGATATGAGATTCGAAGGATTCACAAACAACTCGGGAATTCAATGGCAAAGCCAAAACCAAACAAAAATAAAAATGTGAAACAAACAAAAAACTTATGCTGTATATGATCATTTTACCACTAAATTTCCATTTCATTTTATTCCGAAAACAATTCAACAACTCTTTGCTGTGAAATGTCTGGCCTGTGCTGGAAAATAAATCTCAGAATGATTGGTACTGACTGACCGAATACCCGGTCAGACAAACGAACCAAGTAGCAAGAGAGAAAGAGAGTGAGAAATGAACAGAAAAAAAAAGAAAAAAAAATACACACGAAAAGTGCAATAAAGAAATGCCAACAATTCGTAATCAGTTTGATTTGAATTTGAGCTGCGTCAGAAATGCCCCGAATGTATGGTAGTGGAAGATTCACATCAGTCTACGCATGAACATCAAATGGTGGCACACACAAACAAGCACAAAAGTAGCCATCAACGAAAAATAACTCAGCCAAATAGAACAATACATACTCGTGAATTGCAGATAAAATCAAATAAAAAAAGGTTGTATTCTCTTTTTTTTCTTGTCGGTTGGTCCTTTGTTTTTGTCCATTGTCGGAATGAAGTTTGGACAGTCTGAGAGCGAGAGTGAAAAACATGCAATGAACCAAATCGAAAACGAACAAGATTAGATAGGTTCAATGTTTGTCGGGATTATTGTCGAAGAATCGAATGTAATCCAGCATACGTTTGGCGCGAACAGGAGAAAAAAAGGTTAAACCTTTTTAATGAAATTAGCGATAGATATGTCTGGCGAAACAAAAAACCCGAATACACCATGCATCGCGAATATTGTTATCTAAACAGAATTCCAGGGCGTATTTGATGAGTTACGATGTGCAATTTGACTGATGAAATATTCGAAGAAACAAAAAACCCAAAGATAAAAGAAAAAGAAATGCCAAAACGGTAGCAAAGAAATGTTCAATGATGAGTTGAAAGAGAAAAATGTTTTGAAAGTTGGACACGAAAAATATAAGAAGTGAAAGAATGACATCGATCACCTTCCGCTCCATTAAACTGTATGCACACACACAATCTACAAATCGCTTGTCGATATTTACAACACAACTGCGATATCGATCTAAATGTTATGTTTACAGTAAACACACATCACATCCCATCGCATCATATTCAAATATTTAAAGTTCTCATCAATCATGTTTCGAACGAATCAAGCGCATTTGACACATGCGAGATGCACGTCTATCGATTACCATTGCCAACATGTATAAGAGATAGTTGTTACGTTGAAATTGTTTTAACATTTGTGATATGAGAGATGAATTCATCGTTTCATTTGAATGTATCGAAGAGACTTTATAAGAAAAGCAACAGTTAATACGACGAAATGTGTGCTGCTGTAAAAACATCGAGTCCAACTCTTCAGATCAATTTCCAAATGATTTTGCTTGCACAAAACTAAAATGCACGGTTGGCGATCATTTTAAAAACAGCTTGATACATAACATTTGTGTCAACATCGATAAATATACACCGAAACACACGGTAAATTCAATAAAACATGACATAAAATCGACACGGAAACGTCTTGCCTCGATTGCGTTGTAAATGTGCAGTTTCAGAAAACGCACATTTCCAACAACAAAGAAACCTCAACACACCGGGGTTTAACATGCCGTGTACTTGCGCATACCGACATTCTAAATTCATATCAAAAAACAAAAATGAAATTGTTTTTGGGGGCTAAATATATCATCCGAATGTGAAGCCAGAGAAAATTCAAAATGGAATTAAAAAAAAAAAAAAAAAACGTACCGGAGATATTGTTGAAATCGTGATTCGATTATACGAATCGAATGAACTATTGTGTTTTGCCAAAATCGACGATGAATCGAATTTATTCGTGCAGACAATTGCGGGTTCAATTGCCATTCGTTGTGTGTGTGTGAGATGAAAAAACGCGCGTCCAGGCAACTAGCCACATCACAATAGTAAACGATTGAAGTATCTCTACATATAAATAAAACCGAATTAAACTTCGCTCTTTCACTGTCATTTGTATGTGTGTATGCGCGCGCGCACTCTCACCATCCCGTTTTGCCATCAATTAAAGATAAATTGTAATTTTAACTAGCTTTTACCTTCTGGTTCTTTTGTTCAAATTTGATTACCAAATGAAAATATCCAGGAATTTACAAACCACAGCATATAAAACGCATCGCTGAGGATTCGGCTATTGTTCTTTGGGTCTCTCTCCCTCTCCCTCTCTCTCTTCTACCTCTCTCCCTTTGCTTCTTGGCTTCACAATGTAAAAACAATGTGCTCACCAAAATGCATACACACAACGTTTGAAACTGAATGCGATACGCCGCAAAAAAAACAAAACCAACTGAGATCTATAGCATTCAGAGTCAAAGACGAGAACATACACACATATATCGAATTGTGTGTCTGTACGCCGATATAGCAACGACATGTTGGAAAATCTCTTTTGTTCCAAATTAATAGAGCTAATAAATTTTACGTGCCGTTCATTTAAATTCATAGAATGAGGCGCAAAAGAAACCCTTTCAAAACTCCATTTCGATTGTGATGCGATAGAAATTGTAATTGATCGAAAACGGAATTCGGAATTAAATTGTGGTATTTGTTGTTGCGTTCGGCATTTTTTTTCGTCTCTTCTTTGTCGTCGTCGTCGTGGTTATTATTATTTCTCCCGATTTGATTTTGCTTTTTCGATGCACACAAACAAAACAATCAGCGGAAATGCGAAGGTGAATTATTCCCTGTTTTTGATTAGTGATTGAGTTACGTTCAATTTTTTTTGCTTCTGCTGTGTGTGTGTGTGTGTGTAAGAGTTCGTGTTGAAAACACACTCGATGTCGAAAACGAAAACCATCAAGTGCCAATCAACAAGATGAAGAAAAAGTATGTGGGCATTATTTGAATTGTAGTACATTTTTCCATTCTTTCAAAGAAGAAAAGAAGAGCAGATTTTATGCCAAAGACCCAAAATATATAGTATAAAAAAGATGGAATAATTTTAATTTGTTTTTTTTTTTCGTTTTAAACCATTATTGCGATATTGGCATTGTTGGTGTTGTTGTTATTTTTTCTGTTTTCTCATTTGGATAAATTACACAAAAATAAAAGTCTTAAGCACACGATATGCCATAACTTTGTTCAAGTGTGCTGTGTGTTTTCACTTTCGATTCGTTTATAATAGGCTGCTCTCGATTTGATCACTTGTCAGGGAAAAATCTTGAAAAAGAAAGGGAAAAGTCTTGAAATCGCCTTTATGTTTACTTGCTCAACCACAAATTCTCGTCAGAAATCTCGCTGATAAAAACAATCGCGCCAATGTCGAGTACAGAACGAACTTCGGACGAAAAAAAAACTCGAACATTTTCAAAACAAAAGAATACCAAAAACTTTGACCGAAGCAAAAGTTAGTTTCGTGATTTAAAACATTTGGTGGAATTTAAAATTCTTTGTTCTGCTGTTTCCTCATCATCATCAAAAAAAAAAAAAAACAACAGCAAGAGTGAAACTGATTCACGTTTTTTTTTCGCCGTGCTACAATGTTTTACCTTCTATTTTAGACACTTTTTCGATGAATTTATTTCCATTTCGGTGAAAAGTAGACGCTGACTTCAAGACACACACAATTTAAACCGATATAGAGGTTTTTTTTTCTCGACGAAAATGTGTACATAAATTTGTGTTAGCGCATTCGGTGCCATCTCTTGAAATTTTTCTTCTTCTTCCTCATCACTTTCCATTCGTTTTGCATATAAAATTAGAGTTAAAGTTTCGCGTTTTTATTTCTTTTTTGGCTGCTTACTCGATTTAATAACGCTATTTAAACATTTAATTATACCAAGTTAATACGATTTTTCTTTTTTTTCTCTCTCTTTCTAACTCGATCGTCGACGACATTGCATGACGACGGCTCTTTTTTCCTTTTTATTCATTGGCTTCTCGTTGCTTTGGTGTATTTATTTTTTTCTTTTCTGCTGTTCGTACTTACATGCACACACACATTACTCGCATTCTATTTGCATACGTTGCATGTACATCTTTTTGTTGAAAGATTTACGATCTGTTTATACAACGAGCTAATTTTATGGGAGACAAAAGAAAAAGACCAACAAAACTGAACAAGTTGCAAGTTTGTTCAACTAATGCACACGCGGCGGCAACGGTACTCACATCACCAATGGTGTTTCTCTGAATCAATTTCTGGTTTTGGTTTAAGCCATATGAAAATCCACAGATTGTGTATGTCGAAGAGAGAGAGAGAGAGAGAGAGAGAGAGCATATGCCAAATTGAAAATAAATAAAATGGTATGTGCATGTTTTATGAAAAGGATCATAAAAACAATGCGTATGTATGAAATAACACACACACATAACGCAATCGGCAGAAACAGAAAAAAACACCAACCGCCTGTACACTCCTTTGGAATCATTCTGTGGCACACAGAACAATCATTCAACAGAAGTAGCGAAATAAAACGAAAACACAATTCGTACGTGTGCGTACTTGTGGATATGGTCGGTACACTCGAAATTGTTATTTTTACATCGCAATATGATGCATCGATCTCAATCTTGAATTGAAAATGTGATGCAATAAATACACGCAATTTATGCTCGGCAATTCATGTAAAACACACGACCCATTTGCATTTACATCATCGAATCATTCATCCTTTTCTGCGTATTCATCCGTTACACACGATCACTCAATGCATTTGGCTAGCATAACGTTGTTGTTTTACTATCTCGCACTGCCAGAATAGAAACGATTTATAATAATTATGAGCGCCATTCTAAACGAAATTCTAGTTAAAATCATTAATCAGATTGTGGTTTCATCGGCACCGAAATAAAATCACTTGACGCAACTTGAAAATACGACCGGTTGCACTCGAACACACATTTCTAAACGTAGCATGTTGTACATGCTGCTGTTCAGTTTTTTAATCAGAAACAAAAAGAAAACAGTGTACAGTACGGTGCTTGGCATTTTGAGACTATGAACTTGGTGTCGAAGAAAGAGAAACAAAAAGAGTCATCGTCTCTCTTTCTCGCGCAACTTTGTGCACTGTGCAGAGACAAGAAATATGACTTTTAAAATGAAATTGGAAAATTTATTTACGCATGCTGCTTTTACAAAGGTTTGCGCGTATACACAAATCGTTTTAATGATTTGCAAATGGCCAAATATATTTGACGTTAAGTGCGCGCCTCGCGAAAAATCGACCAAAAACTGGCAATTTACCATACGAAAAGAAAACAATGCCAAAAACACGATGTGCTTCAGTTTGAGCTATCTCTTTCTTTCTATCGCCATCACATTTATGCTTACTCGTTGTCGGTGCTTGTGTTAAAATGTTATTAAAAAAGTAACACAGCCAATAACAGCAAACAGTACTGTAAATGCTTATTTAAATGGCCATTTGAAAGTAAAACTAAGTTCTAAATGGTATTGAGAGATGGAAAGAGAGAGAGAAAAAGAGAGAGAGAGAGAGAGAGGGAGAGAGAGACGGAGAGAAAGACGATATTCATGCCACACGTAAACCTCATAATATCAAATATTCGAAATACGTGGCCATTCTGTTTGCAGACATGCTCGCATCATTATATCACATAAGAATAAAAATAGACCAAACGAAATCCAAAAAGCAGAAGAGTTGAGGGAATAAAAACAGTCCGTGAAAAAAAAGAAACACGGAAACCGAAGCGAAAATATTGTGTCTTATTGTGTGTACATGAAGTAGCGACGTCGTTCTCAATTTTCATCGTCGGCCAAAGAGCGAGACCGTGCCAAAAGGATTGACGACACACAAATACACACAAGAAAACAAAGAAATAAACAAAGAGCCCGAAATGCCATGCATACAACAAACTCACAACATTCACATTGCACAAATAATTTTGGCTCATTGCCATTTAGTGTGCTCTTATTATTACGGTGTGGACTGCGGAGTGTCTGTCGTGGTGAAAACGGTAGCGTATTTCAACACAAATATGCTATACTAAATTTCCAATTTACAAGTGAAAGCAATCTTTCTTACAGTTTGCAGCGCTGACTCTATTTGATTCTATATTTGTGTATGTATGTTTTCATTCGGTGGCAGTCATTTCTCGGCAAATGCAAAAGAAAATCGAATAAACGAAATAAAAGCGAAAAAGCTTGATGCGCACACTGCGCTCTCAACAAATAGACAAAAAAAACCGAATGTTTATGTTTCATACGGAGAACACAATGGGCAAATAGGAATCTTTGCAATATTCGTTTTCGTAGACGAACGACGACGCGACAAAAAAAACGACGACGGCAAAAGATGAAGCACACTAAACTCAAGAACATATCATACATTTATAGCACTTATTTGCACTCACCAAGTCTTTTTATTATTCCCTTTGTGATTGTTGCAGGCGCATTTAGCCTTATTTTGCAACTCACTTGTCGCCTTCTTTGCCTTTCTTCATATCTTTTTATCCGCGGCGCGCGCTTAACGCACGCCACACTCAAACAACATTTTCAACATACTTTCATGGCCAGACCATTATTTCGGCGACTAAGTACTAAATCTGTATACACCGTTAAATTTGACGATGTAGACGATCCTTTCTTTTTCAAAATTCCTTTAGCCCATTTGTTTCACTTTAATCTGCTACTTATTATATCAATATTTGAAATAAACAAGCTGCAATGGCATTGAATCCATTCGATGTCATTTCCGAATTAATCCGAAATACTCGCGGATATTTCATTGTGTATCGACGTTGTTCATTCAATTTCAATGGAAAAAGGAACACGGTCCGAAATTCGTAGATAGAGCAAAATTAAACTATAACACTCTCCACATAATTCTCATCGTCAGCTAAGTAGTCGTTCTCATTATTTATACGTGCTTTTGAGCTTCGGATTTTTCCACAACAAAAGTGCCTCGAACAAATTTGTGCACTGGAATTCGCACAGTGAATTGTTTTGTTAATACCATAATTCTGTTTAATGGTGCACACTGTTTTCGGTTCTCTTCCCTGCTCTCGATGCCGCTCATTGCTTTCGTGTATAGTCAAGGCGATGTGCCGGGCTGTTTTCTTTTTTTTTATTTCGTCATTACGTTCATTTTGTTTCTTTTGTTTGTTGCCACCAATGCCAATTGTATTCAAAGCCAAACATGCTAATGTTATGCCTGCAGCCATTTGCTCGTGTTCGTTCGCCCATATTATCGATTCGGGCTTTTCACCGACAATGCAAAATGAAAATTCTCTTAATGCCAAGCTCATTCAAGTGCTTCGAATTTAATTTGCCTTATCAAATGGCAACTTCATTTTATAAATTCCCTAATAAGTTTCTCGCTCACACACACACACACATGTTTGTATTCGTTCATACCGTTTGCTTCATTTTCAGTTTTCTCGATTCGGTCTGTGCATGTACGAAACGCACGAAATAGAGCGAGATTCATTTTCTCAGTTGCCTGAATCATTTGTTTGTATTGCAGAAATTTATGCATGCTCGTTTCGCTACCGCTATTTCATTTTACATTTTTGGCTTGTTTTTTTCTTCATCTTCTTCTTCTTCTTCTTCTTTTCATTCTGTTCAATGTTGTGTCTTATTTTGAATGTATTTTTGGATTTAATGTCGTTGATGGTGTTGTTGCAGCAACAGCACCAATGAAAATCATACAGAATTTGAGCAAAATTTCGAGATGATAGCATAGCAGTTCCTTTTTCCAGATTTTATGCGATCAACGGGACCACGTAATATATTAGTGGCAAACTGGGAGCCAGACACACACAAAATGAGAGAGCGAGACATGGAGTGTGTGTGCAAAAGTTAGTTGATGTCGGGTTTTTTTTTTTTTTTGGTTGGTTTGTTTATGCACTTGTATGTTATAAAATGTTTTTGCACCACTCGGAAAAATGCAACTCTCTTTCTCTCTTGCTTTCTTGCACTCTCTTTCGTTCTATATCTACATTTTTCGCTCAATGACATATTCTCGACACTGGCTTCGGCATTTTGAATCACAAAATTAACTGAAAATAAACAAATGCCCGAATGCACACAAGAACAGTAAAAGAAAAAAAAAAGAATAACGAGAGAAAATAACTCTTTCTTATTTGTTTTGCTTGCTGAATTTCCATGTAATTGTGAACGAGAGATTTTTAAATTTCATTTTAATTTCGAATCGAGCGTATGGATTATGTTGTGTGCTCGAGATAAATACGCTTTTTCTATGTGCCGGCTCTGTGAGCATGGAAAAAAGACAGATTTACTCGAAGAAATTTTCGGATTTAACAAACAACAAGCGAATTTCACCAGCTGTTCGTACATAGATTCTCGCTTTCTGCACATCACTTTTTGCTACGCCGTGTGCCGTTCAAGGAAGAAACTCGTGAATGTATATTAAAAAAAACGATAGTAAAACGACTACAATGCAATGTAGCCTAATGAAAAAAACCTTTTTCTCTTGCTCGTCAATCTAATTAAAAATAAACTTTTTTAATTGCAATTTACACCAACGGAATGGTATTATCTAAACCGTTACAAATGAAAATACGACGGAAATATTGTGAGAGATAGGAATTTGCTTAGAATATTTTGCACACTGTTCTGAATTTTGAAATTTACTTATTCCTCAACTATGCAACTCATTGTGTCTGTATGTAATCATTTCGTCATTATTTTCAGACGAAAGAAATATATTCTTTTCACGTATAAATAAATTCAAATGGAATTAAATGCATCTATGCACATATTCATAAAACTCATATTATAACGTTTTTCTCTCTTTTTTTGTCTATTCAACAGCACAATATCGTACGCCTCGTATAACGGAACATCCAAGCGACATAGTTGTACCGAAAAATGAACCGGTCACATTAAACTGCAAAGGTATGTATTTTTTGCACCTTTTTTTGGGTGTTAGAGTGTTTTAATATTACTATTGAAATTATTTAATTGGAATTTAGCCGAAGGAAAACCAGACCCGGTTATTGAGTGGTATAAAGACGGTGAACCGGTCAAAACTAGTGACAATGACAATAAATCACATCGAGTTCTCTTGCCATCCGGATCGTTATTCTTTTTACGCACGGTGCACGGGAAAAAGGAACAAGACGGTGGTGTCTATTGGTGTGTTGCCAAGAATTTGGCTGGAAAAGTATTCAGCCGGAATGCAACACTTCAAATAGCTGGTAAGTGTTTTATTTTATTCATCACTTTTATTCGGCGAATTTTATCGGAATGTTTTTTAACTTTGACGACGGTTGAAATTGATTTTTTTTTGGCCGTACTTGAAACCCTTGACATCTCATTTTATTGCCAATCTAAATTAAGCAAAAGAATCAATTCGTTTAGGTCAAATTCATATTGCGTTTAGTCTTTGTTGAATCGGTTACATTCTTATGGATAAAATTATAAAGACGAATGCATACTTCGGAGAGAGATAGCCACACCAACTAAAAATAATAATCAAAACAAAAATGATTAATGAGCCTGACACAGCGAAAGAATAAATCATACGCGATTTATCATTTGCGAGCGTTTTTTTCTCTGCTGTTTTGCACTGCATGCAGATGTCTAGACTTTCTGCGAAAAGAATAGTCACTTTTCGACTGCATTCACGTACGCACATATTGCGAGTCAGCAAAAAAAAAATCCTTAAACAAGTTGATCGTCCATCGAGTTAATGATTTTGTTGACTGGTAAATAGGCTTGGAATGAAATCACCATATCTCAATTAAAATTGCATTCGAAATAGATACATCACATTCGGTGAAAATCGTTTTTAATATCTCGACTCTCTGTCTCTGTCAGAAATGTTTGCACATTGTATTTATCAAGCAATCATGATACCAAATACCGTATAAATGACTTGATGCAGTTTTGCGCATCTTGACAACAATAATAAAAGACAGCATTACATTTAAATTGACTTTGATTCAAGTAGATAAATGAATGAGTATGCGGGAAATTACATACAATATAAAAAAAACATATTATTTTCATGACGAAACTATATAATCATATGTTCATATTCATGAAGAAAAAATTCTTCCATTTTTTTGGTTTAAAAAGATGAAAAAAATGTATTTGTAAACTGTGCCGCACGGGAAAAGGTTTTTGTGTTTATTTAAAATCCCACATTTCCAAGAGATTATTCGACTTTTAACGGCTTTTAAAAACAAAACCAAAGTTAATGATTTCAATTGACTGGCAGTGAAATTGGAAATAAAAGGCTTGGTTGAACGATTTGTTTCCATTAATTTGAATCATGGTAACAAACCAGATTCGGCATCGTAGTCAAATGAAAGTATTTTTTCTTCATTTCTTGCTGCTGCTACTGCTGTTGTTTATTTGGAAAGAACGAAATAAAAACAGAAAATGTGTAATTGATTGTGTGGGTCGGTGCAGTTTTTCGAACCTATATATGTATAATATATTCAGCAGGAACAATGAGTCAACAAGATTTAATTAAATTATCCCTATTTACCACAACTGCGCTTCATTAAACTAGATGCCATTCAATCTCAATTGTGAACTGTTTTACTACGTTCTCTCTCTCTCTCTTTCGATATATATATTTCAGTTTTTTTTTTTTCATTCTTAGGGTATGATGCGTGTGCATTACCAACCAGTAATATGTGTCTCTTGAGAATATCAATGCGTTCATTTCGGTTTCCGCATAGGAAAAAAACAAAACTCAAACTGTAACATATTTTTGGTTGCGGAAACAAAATATTATATACTTGAAGTGAATATGAAAAGGCCATTTCATAATGATTTATACCAGTTAATGCATCATTAATGGCACTCTCTGGACAATTGGCAAACAAAACTGAATCGCGTTTTTTCACTATATTTTAAACTTGGGACTCTTTCATAACAATATTTTAAAATAAATGTTGATAAAAGAAGCAAAATTTATTGAATATTGAATATTAATCATTAATTTCACGAACATTTTTCGTTAAAATATTGAATAATATGTTAAAAATTGCTATTAATTAAATGTTTCAACGGAGAGAAATACAAATTACATTATGTTCAATACGTGTTTGATATGCTATTCATTAAAACATATCAATGAAAAAAGCCACTTATTTATCAATCAGCATTACAAAAAACCCTTTTTTCATTTAAATCCTCAAACATTTTCGAATCACAGTCAAAAATGGCTTCATATTGCAATTTCTGCATTGTGAATACATGGAAACCATTCACAGTAATAATAATTCAGCAACTCTATCCAATTTATTGAGAGAAAAAAAGGAAGATAGAAAATGAGCTCATGCGACTTAAATAAAGGGAGATGGTTCAATTTGAGTACGGAAATAATATACGTTAAAATCACAAAATGGATAATAATTTAATGACGATGTCAATGGTTGTTGTTGTAACAATATGTGTGTAAAATTCATAATGGTCACAAATAGAAATCCCTTTTCCAGACCTGCACATATGGGTTCGAATATACAAACAAACAAACACACACACACATCCACAAACTGAAAAATGTGGGGTGAAATTTACGGTGTATGTCATTGCGTGTGGTATTGCATCACAAAACATACTGAATCTAAATCCATATTGCTTCGAAAAATGGAAGTGGTCTATTCGGTCGGTTGTTAGTCGTTTGATGTTGCAGTCGAAATTGAGAAAATGTACCCCGCAATTGATTGCGAAGGACGGGATTGTCATAGCCAAATTCGATGAGTGCATTTCACATCAAACAGATTACTATTATCGTAGAGAACCGAAAGGGATGACAAATAAGATGAAAGCAATGCTTTCTATTCTTTTACCGGATTATGTAATTTCCATTTATAACCGAAAAACACCGACGAAGAAAACCGTACAGATTCACTTAAAATGCGTTCGGGTGTATTGTTTGGTTGAAGAATATTAAATTATGATTAGCTCCGATATGGGAATTAAATCACAGACTGCATTTCGGTGACTCTGTATGGCTTCATATTTCATTCGATGCGTAAAAAAAGCATTTTGCGTACTCTCAGTCGATCAGACTTAAGTGAAAATAAGGGAGCGAAATGAACGGTGCACACATTTCATTACGATGTGGTTGCAATACCACTGATTTTACGTTTTCATTTTCGGTAACGTATTTTCAGTTTTACTCGTCTGGCCCAGACTAATGAATCTGACAAGGAAGGCGCATAAAAAATTGAATGCGCTCCCTACTTTTTGTTCCAAATATTTTGGTATCTCAATTTGCTTCGAGGTTTTCAAGTAGGAGTGTCGCACCTCATTCAATTCTCAAGCAACAAATATATATTCTTTGCTTCTCGAATTTTATGTGCACTCTTTTTAGGTGTTTTTTTTATATTCACTTTACTTGTGCACACATGCAACAAAGTGTAATTTATACATCATTAGGTGCGCACGCTGTTTCTTTACAACAACAAAAAACAGAGACCGAACACAATTGCTTTGTTTTTTTGGTGCACACCATAAGCTATACGAGCATTTGCTCTCACCCTCAACATGCATACCAACCAACTAACTAACGGATGAATATAAAAAAGAAGAAGTCGACGTAGTGAAACAACTGCGACTCACTCACACACACACACACCCTTCGACCTCATTAAACGCATTTAGGTTCGAATAAAAAGCGAATCGAAATGAATCGGCTGCTGCCAGTGAGCTATTAGGTTACACAATGCCTTTAAATTGATAAATGCGATATGCTATATACATAATTTTTTTCTCGTTCACTTTTGATGTGATTGTTGATTTCACTGTTGCTTCTTGGATTCCATATCAATTTAATATTGCGTCACAATTCGCTAATTAAGTCACTGACACCAACAGCGCAAATGCATTTCATTGCACTTCACAGCCGGTTGTTGTTGTTCATCTCTCTTTCGGTGGCACTGCTCTCGTTTGGTGACACGAGGTGAATGTGCAATTGACAGCATGTCTGTGATGGGTGACAGATGGTCGATTGAAAGGTTTCATCGTATCAATTTAAAGACCCATTGAACTGGACCCGGAATTCACTTGGATAATGAAATTCTCATGTATCTGCTGTCATTTTTATTGCATTTTTATTATTTTATGCCTTTTTTTCTTCTTCATTTTTATTCACTCATTTCTTTTCGCTCTCTCTTTTTTCTTTGTTGTATAAAGAAATTCTCCTTTCGTTCGGCTCATTGTCGACGACGACCGAATTGATTTAAATGCATCGAAATGAACTAATAAACTCGACTTATAATTTACGCGTCTCCATTAAAATAAGTAATAAATTACGGATTTTAATGATAACACCTTTAATCACTTAATTTTTAAGCAAAGAATGAAGAGGAAATGGGATCAGTTCCAAGCGAATAAACTTGCTCGACCATTTTAATTTTACTTTTTAATTCAAAGTTATTCTCTCACATTTTTATGTGTAAATTTCGTTTTTTGAAAAAGAACAATCTTCTCGAATTTGTCCGGTTGTCGTTTATCTATCATCGAATAGACTTTGAGAAAATGACAAATATCGATTGACCGACCGGAATATGCAGAAGCAATTCCACGAAACAATTAGTTTTTCTTTTACGGCAACAACAACCATTGAAATCGATGGAAATAGAAAAGTCGATATTACGCATTCAAAACACATCGCCGATGTGACAAAAACGCATTGAAAATGTCTTGGCTGTGTGAATGAAGCACCACACATCGATTCATCCGCCGATTTTTGTGTTTCTCAGACAGCGAGTCTTACATCATTTTTCGAGAGACAATTCAATATGATTGTCAGCTTGACGTGCTTTCCGCACTCAATACTATATTATACATATTCACTTTCAATGCGATGAAAAAAAAAATTATTTTCCGCGCTGTTACTGACATGGTGGTGTGCACATAAGACAGATAGACAATTCGCGACAAAGCGGACAACTCAATTGGTAATAAAAATATCACAGTCTAGCGCAATGAATATGAAAATAAATTGCAAATATTCAAAGAGTTTTTTGACATTTTCATTCATTTATTACGATAGAATATACGTATAACCATTGAAAGAGGCGCCAAGAAATTTGTCACCATATTACATTTCATTAGATTCTCTTCTTCATCGATGATGACTGATTAATATTCCCTTTGGATGATATTTGGCATGCATTTTATTTCAAGCAATTTATTACATTGTAGCCACCAGAATGGTTACGAATCTACTCGATTTAAAAATGTACAAAATTGAAATGGTTGTCGAAAGTATCAATAAAAATTTTTTATTTTCTGGACTATATTTATCGGAAATTAAATAAGAACATTGTAATGTACATGAATTTTAATTATCGAAAGCTAGTACCAGAGTTGTAATAAAAACAAATATAGATTTGCCAATTAAACAAACTGTCCGAATGGATAGATTGGTCTGTTCCAAAAATATGTTCTTCCTGCCTGAGTCGCCAACAGGAACTTTTTCTGGTGCATTCAGTCTGAGCAAACAATTGGCATGCATCTCGAACAGATGGAGTGCGACTCTCACTTTTGATTCATAGTCACATATTGAATACACTGTCGGCGGTTCACAATTGAGCACAGGTGAAAATATAAATTGAGTCAAGTATTACAAATTATAATCGCATCTCAATATAAACAGGTATCTTATGGTCATCGATAGTCATTTGTTTTTTTGTTCATTTAAAAACAATTTTTTTTTTCGAAATGTTTTTTCAAGAAAACGTTTGAATAGAAAATCTTTAATAAAATCGGATTAAAGGTGAAATGACGATAAGACCCAATTTAATATCATTCAAAAAAAATAGAAAGTCAATATGTAAATTCAAAGAAAATGCACGTTTTTCCAAAGATAAGAATTTTCTTGTTCGTCTGCAGAAGAACAAAAAAAAAAACACAACAACGACCGTATATTTATGTGGAATTTTATAACTCTATTGTGTGTACGCGCGTGCAGTGCATTAGAAAAGATCGGTTGTTGGCATTACCAAAATGCGACGTGGTTCAAACGTGATCACTTTGTAGTTTATTTGAAAAAAATCTCCATTAATTATAGCCAGATTAAATCGATCGTGTGATTGTTCCGCACAATTTATGTGGTGTGACACATTGAACCCAATTTGTATTGAAAACAAGATGCTTCGACACTTATCCAAAAAAGTCACAACGAACTACAGCCAAATTTTTCGAAATCCACTTAAATGTCTTATTGTTCGATAATTCCAATGCATGGAATTTAAATATTCAATATTATTTATAGAAAGAAGACAAGCGAGGCTTTTCGGCGACAGAAATGTTTCGTTTTTTTTATTAAAAAAAAATGTAGAAAAAGAAAGTCGTACATCTGTCTCTTTCGACATATCTATTTTCGATGTCACACAATTCACGCACAAATTCAACACAACGGTGTGCGTTTTTTATGTCTTTTTAATGAAAATACCGTTTCTAATTCGGCGGCAAATAGAAATTTCTACATTTTCAGTCAAATCGAAATAGAAATATATTCTACATACATTGAATAGATAGAAAAAAAAGAGTCAAGACATTCATTGCATGAATAATATTGCATCTCGCAACTGAGTTCGAATTACCAAAACACGAAGAAGAAGAAAAAAAATACGGTGAGAGATAGGAAAAGCGCAAACGAGAGAAAAGAACTGAAAACAACAACAAAAAATGTAAACAGTTACAAAATGAATTTCCGTGTGATGCAAATGACAACACGCGTAACATTATAAATTTGTGATGGGTCGGTTTCTATCTTTCTTTCTTTCTCTCTCGATTTTATTTGAATGGGCTTTTGTCTCTTTGCGGCTCTTGTAAGAATTATATTTACAGCGTGAGGCACTTGGCGGAACAAAGGCCATCATCCGTTAACAGCCAAGTATTTTGCTTGTTTCGTTCTCCTCGCTCTCCTCGCATACCGTTGCCATTGCCCGATCTTGTTGTCACAGTGCATTTTCGTTTATGGCCTTTTGTCGTTCTGGTACTCAATTCTCGCGCATCCATCCTGCTCTTCGTTCGTGTATTTTCATCTTTTTGCGGTTTTACTCCGTGCGTTGTCTCATTCTTCGTGTTGGTTGAGAGCACGTTTTGAATGAGAGTGCTTTACGAGTGGGATTAGCCTTTTGCCTCATAGTTGTATATGCACCATAAAAATTTTAAGTAGTCACAAGCGCGCCCAACATTTCAAAGAACATCCATTAATTATAAATAAGCCAACATTTATGATTTCAATCAAAATACAGAATTATACTTTTTGACATTTTTTTTTTTGTATCTTTATCTCACCCGTTTGTCTTACTCTCCTTTGCCATCGTCTGGCATCACTTCTATGAAAATGCTGTGAACAGGAAAAGAGAAAAATAAGCAAAATACTCACATAATTCAGTTTTCAGTTTTGTTCCATGCTACTAATTTACGATTCCCTCGTTATTCATTTGAAATCGTCGACCGCTTTCATTCATAATCATAAATGCCATATTTATTTAGTTTTTTTCTCTGGCAAAAGCATAGTGAGAAACGACGACTAAAGATAAAATACGGTTGAGAGAAAAAAAAAAACAAAACAAACGAATAAATTATTAATTGAGAATTTGGATTATTATCGCTATAATTTGTTCTCGTTCTACACATTGAGTCTCAAGGAGCAAACAACAAACGATTATGGTGACAACAAGTGTTGGTTCATAACGATTTTCCATAATCGCTTACATAACACGGTCGTCATTTGAGATATTCATTTGAGTTGTAGTTGTGCTCCTTTATGTGTATACATTCCTCTAACCCGTTTCCAAACGGATTGTTTTTCTTTCTTTCTCCGTTCTGCCGATTATAGGCGAACAATATTGTTTGACAAACATGTGACCGCATGAACGTTATTGGCGCATCAGCCATTGCATCATAGAAGCGACAAAAGAAAAAAATACACACGCGCTCACAAAACGATGATAGAAGGAACTGTTTAGATTAATTGATGTAATATGTTTGTGACGAGAAAATGCTAAACGACAGCCGAATGTCGGCATTTTCGAGCATAAAACCGATGAAAAATACCGAAAAATTCCTTTTCCCCAAATTGATGTGAATGCACTCGCATGAATATTATGTTTGCGCTCAGCTGCTGCCTTTCTTTCGTGTTTTTTTGTCTTTCAAAACCAATTTTTTGTTGTTGCTGTTCGCTCTTTCGTTTCGAGGATACATGACATTTTTCGTTATTTTTAAACCGATACACACATTTTTCACCGCTTAGATCGAACAACCGATTATGTGTGTGCGTTCAAGTATTTTTAGGCTAGCTCTTGAGTGGCATTGTATATACAAATAATATCCATTGTCATGCGATTAATTGGAGGAGATTTTTCCTCTGCACAGATGAGCGACTGACTTAAAAAGCAATGCTTGAAAAAAATGCGACAAATTACGATCACAGACAAGATTGCGTGGAAATAACGTTTTTTTCTCGATCCAACCATTTATTTTCATCGAACTTTTCTCTTCTGTATTTTTTCGGCGGTTTGACAAATTCGATTAAGGAAACCATGAATTTTGTCTTTGAACCAACAAGAATCGGTTAATTTTGGCTTTCAATTACGGCTGACACTTCCTGTCAAACAAACAGCCAACTATTCAACACAATTCTAATCTTATCCATTTTGAATATCGGAGAGGGGAATGTATGTGAGAGAATCTTTTAATGCCGTTTTTTGTATGCAAATTTTTCGTTGGTGTGTTCTCTTTCTCAATTGTATTTCTCACAGTCACATATATGGGCAACTCTATCATATTTTGAAAAATAACAAATGCGTGAATGTTTCATTCGCATGGATTTTACTGTTTAAAATACGAATAAAAATCGTTTGTCGTTTGTTTTGCGTGAAGAGATGCGCATGAACGATGTACAACGATCGGATTGACGATAGACAAAGAGAAAGAAAGTAGAATGGTTTTGTGCATGTTGTGAAGACATTGACTTCTATTCGGCACTTTCTTTGTTCAGACGAATGTGTTTTGTGCACAGAATTTTAACAATAACCATTGCTGAGATAGCAACAACCGATAAATGTGTAAGGAATAGCCTAGAGGCAACAACATTACTACACTCATTCTCTCGCCATTGCGAGAATATGCGATTGCATTTGCATACAGATAAAAAACACACACACACACAAACTATGCACATGGAACAAAAAGCGCGGATTCAACTCTGATATGCTAAAGTAAAATTAATGATCGCGCTGTGCATAAAATATGCCCTAGGGGGAAAGAACAAAATTTATTGAATTTTTATTTGGGGTTATTGCACGAGTATTAACAT
>NW_022198581.1:2652381-2675660 GCF_009176525.2 Contarinia nasturtii
ATTTTAACGAGAGAAACATGAGCTGCATTCGCTTGTTCGCTTGGGCTCGTGCACGCACAATCGAAGAGTGAGACGGAAAGACATTGAATTGAAAAATGAACATTGCCACAAGCTGGAAAATGATAAATTATTATTTCGAACTGAATTGGCTATTCAAAGAGAAAAAGAGAAAGACAGGGAGAGAGAGTGCACAGGCAAATGATGAAGAATATGCGATTCGATTGGAGTTATTTATTTGAGAAAGGCCCAAAACGGTTTTCCATTTAAAAAGTAGAGCTATGACGACAACGTGTTGTAGCTCTCTACAAAATGTAGGCTTAAAATAAATATTTGCATTGAATAATTGAACCATTTTATGCGTAAATTCTTTGAAAAGAATGAAAATAAAGTGTATGAATGTAAAATTGCTCTGATATACTATTTATTTTACATTCTTTTTTTTCTTCAACATACTTGCGCTCTTTCTTTTGCTCTTTAACTGTGTCTTTTTATTTTCTAGACTTATGATTATGCTGGATAAATAACCGCTGCTGAAAATATGGGCTAAGTGGATGCGCGTCTTCGATATTCATTTACTGCCGGACCTATGCATACGTCGAAATTGTATAGAAAATTGTCAGACACATAAACTTGCCGGACATATGCTAAACTATATGCCTAAGTACAACCGATAAATGCATACCATAGACGCGCATCCACTTAGCCACATTTTCCAGCAACGGCTATTTATCCAGCATTTATCATACGTCTGCTATTTTCGATGATATTTATCACATTGCTTAATTATAAAACTGGCATCAAATATGTGTATATAAACTGTCGTCTCGAGATACATTTGACTGTACTGTGCCAGACGAATGCAATTGCCGCGTGAGCCTTTTAATAACGGTCTAATGAATAAACAAGTAAGACGTAAGAATCCGAAAACATTTTTAATTGGAATTGGCCAATCACCAACAACACGGAGCCAGTAAATGCGGTGAAATTGGAATGAGAAACATACGAAGAACGAATTCAAATTGGAATGAACTCAAAAGCGACCAATTGAATTGTAACCTGAACCCAAACCCTGAAATTCAAGCCGATTTGCCGATGTTTTTGAGCCATTTTCACACAATTTTAAATCTTAAATGTACTTATTCGTGCATACGCTCATTATATATCCGTTTTATTGCTCATTTTCACCTTGAGCATGGGCTCAAGCGCACCTGGTGCTTGAACTATATTTGAAATGTATCCACGATTTGTTTTGGTAATTTTTTGTTTTCTTCTTCGTTGTTGTTGCTTGCCCATACTTCTTCTTATTCCATCAGGTCTAATAACATGTTTTGCATGAAATTCAAACAAATCGTGCACAAATGGCACAAATAGATAGTTGCTGAAGTCGTGTTGAGCATACAGTGTTTGCGTTTTAAATTTCGAAATCGATTCGCTTGCATATTCAAATTGACAAGTATCTGAGTTAAATGGCTGCATAAAATCGACCATTATATCGTTTGAAGAAATGCTTGCATTTTTGTACACACAAACGCCAAACTCAATTCAAATTGAGACCATTTGAACAAGTGTAGATTCATGTTTTTGCATTTGATTTTTCATTGGCGTACGCTTGTTCTTAACTTGCATCTTGTTTTTGTGTTAATCGGTCGATGAAATAGCAAATAAACTAAATGAAGTGGTTTTTTTCCTCTTTCTCTCTCTATCTCTTACTCGTTTCCCTCTTGCTGTGTTTGTTATTTTCTTTCTGTGATTTTTTTTTTCAAGTTTACACTGGTTGTGTTCAAGAACGAAGAGACTAAATGGCTTAAAACTCGATACTGGCCGTAGTTTATTTGCGTCAAGTGCAAAATCTATAAAAGACACCATCACAACATTCAATCGGCAACTTGTTCACATTTTTTTGTTGCGATTTCGTTACAATTTTCTTGCTACTTCAATCTTATTGGCTTTTAATTACACACTAATCAAACAGTTCAAGCATTACCAGCAAACGTATCAATAATCACAACTGCTTTTTTTGTACTTCTGTTGCATCAAACAATTAATGATCGTCCAACTCCCCTTTTTTAATTATCAGTTGTTCAATGTGGATTTGTGTAATCACGTTTCGTTCTTTGCACTTTTTGTTTTCACCTCTCCACTTTTTGTGTAATTGAATCGGTTGTTTCGTTTGCTGTAAAATGTAAAGCAAAACAAAAAAACAACTTTAGTGTCGACTATTTCATAATTATCCGTTTGTCTTTTCCAGCAATAAAAAAGGCATTCATTTAAGTTCTAGTTTTTGTTCAAACTTAATTATTCATGCTTAACAATCGATTTAATTCATGTTGAATTTCTCTTATCCTCTCTTTTATTTCACAGTTTTACGAGATGATTTCCGAATTGAGCCAAAAGATACGCGAGTTGCGGCTGGAGAAACGGCATTGCTCGAGTGTTCGCCTCCAAAAGCGATACCAGAAATTACATTGCAATGGAAAAAGGATGGAATTGTATTGGATTTTGATGAGAGCCGCAGTGGAAATGCCATTCATCACATGAGCAACAATCCCGTTGCACGTATGCGAATTGTCGACGGTGGAAATTTACTCATCAACGATGTACGACCACTCGATGAAGGACGATATCAATGCATCGCCCAAAACATGGTCGGCACACGTGAAAGTACATCGGCTAAATTAACCGTTCAAGGTACGTTCTCTAAAATCTTTTTGCGTTTTTGTTCACAAACAAAACTCGGTTATTCGAGTTTGCAACTCATTAAATCAGTTGACAATTAATTTTGATGCCGAACATCTTGTGCCGATCATTAAAAAGAATTTGCTGACAAAATGAGTTCGATTGTTAAATTGAGCAGAAGTCGTTCGTGCACAATGCATAGAATTTAGAAAATTGAGTGAGAGACAACGAAACGAAACAAATAATTAACACACTGTACTTTACTACCATAAAAATGTTCAAGCCAAATCACCCTCGAATTTAAAAGTACAATCAAATTGGTGTGTGTGTGTGTGTGTGTGTGTGTGTGTAACCTACACAGTGTAGGCGATGAAAAATGCATTTGGAATAACAACCCAACAGTAAGAAAGGATACAATGTCACCCCATTTTTAATTTGCTAACACTAGCAAACAATTCGTTTCCGTGTTATGGCTGTGCTTCATCACACACAGGCGAGCGTGCGCGTGTTCACTATACGAACCGAAAATGAAACGATTTTACGGTATACATTTTTATGGAGTTAATTATTTGATTTGAAATAACGTGAAAAATACAAAAGAATTGTAGAAAAATAAAACAAAAGACTAAAACGTTTTACGGTCATATATTTTGGCCCATCGACCCTTAAACTTTCTATCTCTCTTTTTTTTTCAAAACGAATAAAATTGTTTCGGTTTCATTTTGAAATGCAGTTTGTTGTCATTCGTTTCACGTTGAGTGCGTGTTGAATCTCTCTTCTTTTTCGTTGTGCTTCCCTGTTGTTTATTGTCACACAATCGTTAGATACAGTGGTTGTGCTATATATACACCATATTAAATTACAAACGGCACGAGACTCGATGCAATTAATACAAATCCATATTATTTGTTTATGCTCGTATTTATCGAGTAACAACAAGGAATTAACGAAACATTGGCATTGACAACAACACGAAGACATGGAACGAACAAAAAAAAGGACGCGGAGAAGAAAACAAAACTTGTATCTTCTTGTATTGAGAAGACCGGCAATGTGTCCACTTAATTCTTTTCCCTGTTAAAAGCTGGCGCACATTCAATAAAAGCAAACAATTCAATTTTGTATCTATCGTTCCATACACAAGCAAATCGTGCATATATATGTGCGAACCGAAAATCACCCCCGTCTCCAATTGAAAATGATTGTTTGTGTGTATTTCCGTATCAAACAAAATAAACATAGGATATTATTCGAAGACATTTTATCTGCACTTTCCGAAATAGAGACATTAAAATGCATTAGGAAAGCCGATGTTTGGACAATGTATAATATGGTTAATATATGTGATCCCGACACAACACACACACACATAATGAAATTAAACGATGCGCCTCAAAGCATCTGCATGCGTAAATTGAAAGGAAGGAAATTTCATTGAGGTCATACCCTTTTTTGGTAAATCGCTTCAATCTAATGTATTTACGTATGTGTGTATGTTTTGATGATTGCCGCAATTCGACCGACCCTTGAACACTGATATTGTATACCATTTTGCAAACATGCACTTTTGCATCAAACATGCACATCGGATCGGAAAGATGGTTACATATATTTCGGACCATAATAACAAGACACAGAGAAAATTAAGCAACATTAATATCAAACCAAGCGACATTAATATGATGAGATGGCACATTAATAAAAAATAATCACGAGACATACAATTCATTCTAGATATCAACTCACCAGTCTACTCTGGTTTCACCTTCTCACTCGCTCACTCATTCGCACGCATTGTCTATTTGTGTTTGATGTTCGGATTCAATTTGGTAAGGAGAGATCGATGATATAATCGGACCAAATATCATATGAAAATCTCATGGTCAGACATCACATCCAATTTAATAGGATCAAACTGTGTGTTTGTGTGTGCATATGCAAGTGTTTGCTGTACAAATGTGTCCACAATGAATAATCCAGTACATTCAATGTACCAAATCGAATCAAATCGACAGCGTTTCAATATTAGAACGAATGATTTCTCTGCAATTCGGTTGCTCGGTCGCTAGCTTGGTCGAGAGGTCTTGTTTGGTGTATACAAAATATTTGCAAATAGGATTCAGTGTTAGATCTACCTAAATTATGATGGAATCCAAATTGAACTGAATGAGAACAGCAAAAAAAGACATTGGATTACAATTGGGAGTAAAAGAGAGCAACGAGTGAGAGAGAAGGAACCAGAGAGAAATAGTGTAGAGGCAAAATGTATTAATAAATGGAAACAGGCATAAATCATCAATTGATTTGCATTCAAGTGAATGTTTTAATTTAATAGCCGTTCAGACCACCCACCCCCTCCCAATGTGATACGGTTGTTGACCTAAGCTTTAAGTACACAAGACACCGAGCATATTTACAGTGACCGCTTCATCGAAATGCGTATGCAGATATATGAAAATCATCATGCGGTGAAAAACGGACATCAAATGAGACCGAACGAGAGATTACATTGACAGTTTAACATCATTTTGATGTAACTGGTGATTGTTGGCGATGATGAATCGATATATTACATTTCACAATGTAATTTACACACATGCAATCACATGAACGCACACACACACGATACACACATCATATTTGTTCAATGCAATGGTGATCCAAATGTACACGCACCCAACACATTGCGAATTGTGCCACCATAATTTCAATATTGTTGAAAATTCCCAACAAAATAAATAACATTTTGTGTACATGTTGCATCACAATTGTTGTGTACATGTTCAAATTGTCATGGATTTAATTAAAAATAATAAAAGACATTTAATTTATCCGTATTGCGAGAGTTTAATGTTATGTTTCCGTATTAATTCAATGTTCTTATCGGGTCAAGTAGAAGAACTTAGTTCAAATTAATTTGGCAAATGAACGATACAATGTATTTGTTGTGTAGTTTTTTTTTTGTTGCTTAAATCCGTGCCGTGTTTCATTTTGTCAACAGTGGAAAACGAATCATGCGGAAAGAGAGAATGTAGAACCAAAATCAGATATGCAAGTGATTATTAGGTGGCATTAAAAATGCAATATGTGTTACCTATGGATGCGTATGAAAAAATAAATCTCCTTCGAATACAAATATTTGTGTGTCGATTGTGCATACAGGGATACAACATCCATGAGCATTTTATTGCACAGGATTCAACTTGATTGTTATGTAAATGTTATGTTGTTTGTACAGTGGTTTTGCATGTGTGCCGAAGAAACATCGTTGACAATTAAAACGTATAGATGCGTGTGGAAAGGCAAGGCAATAAGGCAACGCAATATAAACTGAATCAATAGTCGATGAACAAAGCCAAAGTGAGCGAGTGTGCGCGCCGGCGTGTGTGTATGTGTTCGTGTGAAAATATGCAACGTGTCGCATATATTTGCACATTTTGCTCATTGTCCGATGGCCGCTCTTTAATCGAACGAATGTGTATTGTCGTCGCTTCACAAACGGCATAAGCGAAATCAAATTTCCTCATATGCACACAAAAACTGTACACAATGAATTAATTTCTAATTGTTATTTCCATTCCATTAACATCGAACTGATTAAGATTGTAATGTGAACAACGGCCTGTGCACGTATGGCGACAACCTAAATATATTTCTATAGATTGGATCGGATCAGTTCGATGTAGCGCTCATATTCATGTATTCGGACGTGTGCGAACGTGTAATAATTGTGCTTGCTTTTAAATGCGATTAAAATCGATAGATGCTTCGGTGTACATTATACGTACACATATGCGGTGGGATAGATACTGTGAGAAGAATGAACTCAGCTCGGCTTGTTGTCGCAATGAAAAATCAAAATTAAATTCGAAAAGTTCAGCATGGGAATGAATGAAATGGGACAGAGAAAGACCGAACCATGTCAACAGAACAAGAGCTAATAAACTGATAAAATATTAACACACTGATATCGACGCTGACAATATTCAATATTCAGTCACACACAGAGAGAGACACACGTAAACAGAACGTTACGATGGTTTGGCCATTTGCTGACCATTGTACACACAATAACAAAGATTGGATGAAAGTGTAAAAGATAGTGAATGGATGGAGACGATTGAAATCCGTATTACCATCGATGTAAATCAAATAAAATTAAATGAAATGTGATTGGGATAAATCTTGACGACATATACACATGAACCGTACGTACTCGTACACCTATTTAGGATTTGGTTTTGTCACTTTTTGTGTTGCAAACTATATGGATCTTTCCATCATGTCGTTTGATCCCATATCAGTCTCTTATTGTCTCTATCCTTGATCTGACTTCAAATCCGGCCATACACTGGTAATGCCATTTTCAGTGGTCTCAACCATAAATTAACGTGGAGTTTTTGGTATTTATTGATCTTGTATATGTCATTAGCATCAGCATCAACGATGTTATATTGTAATATTTGTTCTTTCCGTACTCTTTCTCTCCTCATCACTCTCCTTTACCTCTTTAACTTTTTTCAATTCTCGTGGATTGTCGTATTGCCATTGCTGTATGAAATATGATTAAATGATGATACGTTGTTCTCATCAATCAAATTAATAGTGATGTATGTGGTAAACGTTACACGCACTTCGGATAGTTGTTGTTTGTTTGTTTGCTGGTTTGCCACAACTTTGTTGTTTTTGATGTGTGCTTTTTTATTTCATTTTTATTTCAATCGCGTTCATCATGTCGATTGCTCTGTCGTTTCTCATTCAATTTATTCTTTAATTGAATTGAAATAATCAAACGCAATTTATTCTTTGTTTCCAATTACGGTTTGATCGCGTTTGAATGGCGTTCATATCGTTCATTTTACAACATTGAATATTGTCACAGCGTGTTATCGATGCATTTTTCAAACGCCGACAAAACCAAGAGAAATGCGTTGACACTGTGTCTACAGCAGACTTCATATCAGATGATGATGATGATGGTCAAAATGCACACGTATGTTTGTGTTTATGTTGACCATTGTCACATTCGCGCAAGCGGCATGTCGTTGGATTTTTGTTTGATTTATGGATTGCTAGCAATTAGACCAGAAATTACGTGATATTTTAAATGATGAGATTTGCCGGAACGTTCGACGTTTAATTCTGTCGTTTCTCTCTCTCTCTGTGTTTCATTTTTTCGCTTCATTGGAATTCCGTGTGTTTAGCTACTGTTAAACGTACATCGACACAGTTTATCCTATAATAACCACATTTGAAAGATCAATCGATATGTATTAAAAGTCACTTTAAATGATTTGCGGATTGGATGGCATATTATCTCGGTTAAAAATATGTCTTTCAACTAACAATTTTCCTGTGCCACCTCAAACCGCATCGCTCTTTATTCTCATTCCCATTTTCTCTTCGTCCATCTGCATAGTTGTCTCTCATTCATTTTGCCTTTATCTTGTGCACATAGTATATAAATTGAAAATGCGAAACAAATAACAACATTTTATCATTATTTATCGTTTAATACGGGGCCATTATTTCATAATAAGAAAGTAAATCGGCAGTCATTGTACGACAAAGCATACACAAGAGCTCGCGCTCTCATTCACTTATCCCTCATTTCATCGTTTTTATTTTTTTTAGTCTCTCGCTCTTTCTGTGTTCTAAGTTTCGCCGCCGCACCATTTCTCACTTCATTCACAACAGTTTGCGATGGATTTTGCCGATTCGGCTGACTTTCAGAGAGACTTTAAATTGATTTTTCGTGATTTCTGTGTGACATTGCACAATAAATAATAAATTGTTGGCAATTTATATGTGTTTTGTCAACACACGCTTTGCGCGCCCATCGTCATATTCCTATTTTTATGCGATATTCGCTCGGTTACATTTGCAGAAGAAAAGAAGTAAACGACGAAAACAAATTTTATTTTGCGCACAGTTTCTCTCTTTGTATATTTTGTAAGCAATAGATAACATTTTGTGTGACATTCTATCGACAAATGTTTAGTTATTTAACATTTCATTTTCGACAAAAGCAATACAAAAGGCAATGCGCCCAAAGAAAAGCCAAATCATCGCCAATAAGTTCAAGATGAAAAAAAAATATCTTTTGCGACAGTGAAACTCATATTTCAATGTTTGCCAAGCGATTTGTTACGATTTCAAACCGTTCAAATGATATCGATGATCGAACAATTTTGAATTATGGCTTTTTGTGATTGGATCTTCTCTAGTCGGCTTTTGAAAGAAGTGAAACGAAAAATAAAACTTTTTTTTTCTTTTGCTTGATGCGATGTGTGAATTGAGCGATTTGAAATCGTGACACGAAACAATCGATAAAGTGTAGTGAATGCTTCCGTCATTCTAAATCGATGGGAATGGCACAGAGACGATATATCTGCAGCTCTTCGACGCGCTCGGCTGAAGAGAAAAAAATCGTTTTTCTTGTTAAGTTTGATGATGACTGCCAGCGTCAAAAACCACAAACACCCTCAACACACCATCGCCAACAACAACAATATTGAAATTCCATTAAATTTAATAGATGTGCGTATTTTCCTTTGAGTATTTGTATCGTACGCACCAAACCATCGTATAAAAAAAAGAAAGCAATGGCAACTACAAAAAAATCAAAATTGAAAAGGTTCTCTCGCATTGAGATGTAGATTGCAGCGTACGTCTATTTGTTATGCTTGATTCCATCTCTACACACTGTTTGAATGTGTGTCTATTTATCAATTGTGTTGCAAAAAGTGTCACCTCATTTCCACATTTAAAGTTTAAATAATGGCATACAACCGCTGCCGTTACTGCTACTGTTGCCGTTGTCGCTTTTACCATTTTCAACCATTTACTACAAAATACTTTTAGTAAAAAAAACGTGACTTCAATAAACAAAAAATTATCCATTGTTGGTTGACACAAGCGACAGAAGCGAGTATAAACCCCAGATCGAAAATATGAAAGAAAAAAAAATACAGAAGAAAGCGATGCCAAAAAAAATAAGTATTGCCGACAAATCAAAGGGGATAAAACGACGCACACATATACAAACACGGCCAGATTCAACAATGAAATCGAACTACTGTAGCGCAGCTACGAAAGTATCAAATGCGAATGTAATAGGCATCAATCAATCAATGTGGTTGTCATTTAAAACCAAAGTGTTGAAAATGTTTGCAAAACTTGGATTTTCTCCTCTATTCTCCTACGCTGTTCGTTGAAAATGTTTAGAGTATACTTTTTTTTTAATCGGTTAAGTGCCATTAAATTTTAATTTATTACTCATTCGACACTGTATTGTAGCCCTTATCGAAAGCAAAGCATAAAAGAGTGTGATGAGAGTGTGCATCAATCGATTTGGGAGAGGGGACAACAACAGACCTTATGATCTTGATATAATAAATTGTTTGCCGTTCGATTCAATGAATAAATTAGTAATTTTCAGTTTGTGGTCGAAATTAGATGCAGTGAATTAACATTCTGGCAACCGCATTGTTGACAAAATCCATGTTGCATATATAAATCGATCGACACTGCCGTAAATAATGCAGAGATTGCAATTTTGCGATGCAAGCGAGTTGGGATGACGGGCGCATTCCGAAAATTGTGATTTAATCAATCAATTAAAATTGAATGCGGCAGATATTATATATTGAGCATGCTTATATTCTATAGTCGCGATGTGACCGCATTTACTCTTTTGATGAATTTATTTGCAATTATCATTTATCAATTTGATAAGCTGAATCAATGTTGCGTAAGCATCATTATATCATCCACTTTGTCGTGATGACTATCATCTTATTGTTTGCATTTTGATTGAAAATTAATTTGGCTCCGTTGTTTTGGTTTGTTAACTAACTTACATACTCACCTCAGCCTCAAACAGCGACTATCCGGCACTTTGTCGAAATCAATTTGGTATTTTCAGTTATGCGCGTGGCTCACAGTCACTGGCCGATACCAAATTATCAAGAATGAGAAGCGAGACCAAATAAATGACGACGAAAAAAAAAAACAAAATATCGCCACAAGATACATTCTGTTTTCATTAAATTTCAATTTTCCCAATATAAAATGCATCAAAGTCGCAGCTACAACTTTCTCATCGAAACTAAACTAAAACCAAACCGCAAGCGCTCACTCAATTTATGGGAAAAATTGTTAAATTGTTAAATAAACCGCTCGCGCTCACCCAACAAGAATTGTAAACCGTCGTCGTCGACATGGCAAATCACGAAATTGACTGTACGATACGAAGTCATAACAGCATCATTGAATTAAGTAAACAAAATGCTATCGAACGAAGAATGAGAAGGAAACAAAAAAATTAATTGAACTGCAAAGCGATTATTATAATATTAAAAATCATTATGATGATAAAAGTTGTGCGATTTTTCTGTTTCTCTGCTTTTGTCGCACAATGCTTTGTGAATTGTACAGTAGTAGCCGTATTAAGTGAAAATACGTTTTCCATCTTATTTGCTTTTTGCATTGTCTTGAACGTACAAAGGTAACCGGCTGTTTTAAAAACATTAAACATCGTGATACCAACAATATTATAGTGCTTCTCATACAATTCTTACAATGAGAATATGTGTAAATATGTTTGTCCCTTCTTCCATACGTCAGTGTGTGTGTGTGCTGTTTCATTTCTTAGCTAAATTGCGCAATAAATATGTAAATGCACTTATATTCCCGTTTTTTTCTTTCTAAACACACATTTAAATGTTCGTTATTTTGGTATTTCGTCTTATTCTATCTCTGTCATCTTGCCGCGCACTCGCGCTCGCTATGCATCATCATGTAAACATCAGTGAATTATATGAATTTCGCTAGTGTTGCTATGGGATAGAGTGCCTTGGTCTGGTATGCATTGAAATCTCAACATTTCTTTCAGCGCACAAAGCGATCCACAAATACATCGAGAACAAATCATTAACATAATGTTTTTCCGATTGAATGGCGTTTCAATGCGCACAATTCGTCGGTTGATGCATGCATGCATTACAATATCGATATTTTGGCTCGAGGACGAATTCATTTGGAGATATTTGTGAATGTCGTATGTGTATGCGGTGATGGTGGCGGCGACGGTAACTTTTCTTCGATATCTTGCTGGAATGACTAGAAAGAAGGACAAATATTAATTAGTCTGGCGTTTCTCCAATCTATCTATGCGATATGCGCTCTGCTATTGTGCACCAACCATACTTTGCTTGTCAATTTATTTCTATTCCACAAATTTTGCACAAAGCATTTTCTGTTGCAACAGCAGCACCAGCATCAAACAGATAGGAAAAACGTGTGTAAATAACTCGTTCCATATTTTTTTCTTTCTTGTGCTTCTCTTATCTACATGTCATTTGGCAACGCCAACGAAACATATTCATTTGTCGCATTTTTCTCTCTCTCTCGTCCTCTTTGTATGCCGCATGCTATCTGTCGTTTTTATTGTGTATTCTTCTTTGCATTTTCTCAATTTGCGTGGTTTTCTTGTGCACTGGCTTAAATATGAAAATATATTCATAATTCACTCGTTGTATCGCCAAATCGTTTTGTATATCATATTGTTGTTGATTTGTAGTTATGAATGCGTTGGTTTTGGTACGGGTTTTCACTTCGTTTCTGTGTTTTTTTGTACGGGCGTTCGCGCGCACACGCGTTCATCGTTTTGTGTTGTCAACATTTTAAACAGATACACATAGATACATATATATATATATATTCCATTTGTAATTTTCTTTTGTCGTCGTCGTTATTGTTGGGAGAGTTCAAATTGCTGCTCTTTAAAGCAACGAGACATTTTGAACTTGGAAAAAGAGAAAAAATTATTATCTCACAAAATGCATCCGAAATGAATTCAACCAAAATGTTCGACATGCAGTGGCGCTACACACACACATTAAATGAAATTCATTAAGTCTTCTATGAGATAAACATTTAAACTGGCGTGAATACAAATAACCACAAAAATATCTCTGGAATATGAAATAATTATTTTCGCTTTTCAAGTGTTTCGCATACATTAGCCATGCATATATTTTTTTCTCACACCCATTCACTGTCGGTGTGGCTCTTAAACCATGTTGAGAACACTTTTCAGCTTTGTTTCTTTTTACATGGTAGACAGACAGCAGCGATTTTAGATGTAAACTCGGTTGGAAGGAAAGATGCCAACCGCACCAAGTGTGGTGTGTGTGTGTGTGTTTGATAAAAATGATAAATTCCAAATGTCTTAGACGGTAATGTAACGGCAGACAGAAAATAAAAACAAGTGATAGCATCTTTCCAAACCAACGTCAAATATCATATGTGTTTTTCGATAAAGTTTTCATCTTCGTTTACATCGTCTATGGTGAAAGAAAATTCACTTTGCTTGAAACTTCATTTCATTTCAACAACAATTTTCATTTCCATTATGAATACGAATTTTTTTATTGTGAAAATAAATTGTGGCTATTAAAATGAAATTAAACATACACATGCAAAAATCATTTTTCATTCATTTTTTTAATGAAAAGGATTTATCTAATTTTGCTCAATTGGACCACATGCTGGCACACATTAAAAAGAAGAAGAAAAAAAAACAATAAAATTGAACAAACTTTTCAGGCGAAATGAGAACAGTTCACAAACTGTGTGTGTTAGTCTCTGATAATTACATACCATTACGAGAGACACCAAGACATCAGTTGCATTCATTTTCAAATAGATTCAAAAGCTGTCTGCTACACATTTCTAGAAAATCAAAGGCATACGAATACCTTGCACTTGGAATTTACTTTTTGCATAACGTAACACATTAATTTATGTGTGTTTTGTGCAAATTTTACATTCGGTGTTGCATTTGTCGCTGTCACGTATTGATAATCATGGATTTTAGCTGGGTGCTTTTTGAATCATTCAATCTTATACGATATGCATGCACAGAGAAAATCCAACTGAAAAAGTGTTTAAATGTTTGATTCTTTGGACTATTTTAAATTGGAATGTGAGTGTCATATTCATGAGCGAAAGACAAATTCACAAAGCCACCGTAGAGATATCACTTACAAATTAAAATTTTATGAGAGTGAGTGAGAGAGAAATAGACGGAATGCACACAAGTTGCACAATGTCAAGCACATGCACGTATCAAATCTACAAGCACTTGCCCAGACTTGCACATACACAAACACAAAAACTGCCTGTGCGCCCAAAAGCAAGCTACATCAAATGAATTATGACTTGCTGACATTCAACATATGATGCAATTATATGCATAGAGCGTCGGAGAACATGAGATGCAGAAAATGGGAGCGAAAAAAAAACGGTTGAACGATTGAATTGTCTATCACAGTGTGTTGACAAACAAACACTCAAACATCTTAAAGGATGTACGAACATTTTGCATAGCCAAAGATAACAACTGACTTTTACAAAACATATCCTTTGAATTGATTTTGAATTGTTCTTTTTATGTGTTGAATGATTGAAATTTAAGTATAAACTAGTCACTTATCGATCTTGATTGTTACTCTCCGTTCAATTTTAAACTAAATGATTTTCTTTCTTAACTTTTATTGCAGTTAAACCATTTTTCAATAAAGAACCATCCGACCTAACGGTATTGGCTGGACAAACGGTACAATTTTATTGTTCGGTTGGTGGTGATCCACAGCCGCAAATATTATGGCGAAAAGATGACGGAAGCATGCCGGTTGGAAGGTAAGTGTATTTGCATTTTTCAAATGCAATTTTAATTTTCCATCAATTCAAAAAAAAATGTAACGTTGTGATTATATTATTTGCAATAGAGCCGTTATTAAAGACGATGACAAAAGTTTGGTAATCAAAAATGTGATTCCGGCCGATGAGGGAATTTATATTTGCGATGCACACAATGGAGTTGGACAAATCAGTGCAAAAGCACAACTTGTAGTTAACTGTAAGTGTAACTTTACTGATTTTTTTTGGTATATCTCCATTTGAAGGAGGATAAAAATCAAACTTTTCTTTGCATTTTCAAAAAGAAGTAGTTTCTATTCCATTACTGATGTGATGAAAAGGCAACTTTTCTCAACATTCAACATTAAAATTGAATATTTTTCTTTGAGCATGGAAAATGTTATGAAACATTCTTCTTTTTTTGTTGTTTGTGTCATGAAAACTTTACTTTGTGTTGAATTTTTCCATTTAATTTCCATCATCTATTAAATTGATTGAATAGAGAGAGAGCCAACGTCTCAAGATCAAAAGTGAAAAATTGAAAACTAGTAAAATGGGCAACTAAACTAAAAATGATGGAAAAACATCAAAGGAGAATGGAAAACTTCGACACAGAATATGCCATAGCATACAGCATGCGGTTTTTATTTTATTACACATTTTTGTTTGGTTTTGTGTGTAAATAGTGAATGAAATCTATCATTAAATGCTCCACAATTTTTGAATTCCGGAATACATGAAAGAAAAATTCAATCAAATCTAAATGTTTCAGCCCGCTTCAATGAAACGATAATCTTATTTTCAATTTTTTTTTCTTTTCGTTTGAATGCTACTTGCTTACAGTATATGATTATTCAATGATCTTGATGTCTCCCATTTTTCATTCAATTTTAGCGCAACCAAGTTTTAGTGTAAAACCACAGGATCAAAAGATTGGATTAAATGGCATCGCATCGATGGACTGTAGAGCAGTCGGAAATCCACCGCCGAGTGTATTTTGGGCACGTGAAGGATCACAAATGTTAATGTTCCCGGACAATGCGTACGGTCATATGAGCGTTAATAGTCAAGGCACATTACACATACGTGGCGTACAAAAAGAGGATGCTGGATATTTTGTGTGTTCGGCACTGAGTGTTGCTGGTTCGGCAACGATTCGAGCATTTTTACAAGTGACATCAGTCGACGATATTCCACCGCCAATCATTCAAATTGGACCAGCAAATCAAACATTGCCAGCGTCAAGTGTTGCAATGCTACCTTGTCGAGCTATTGGTAATCCAATACCGCGCATCCGATGGTACAAAGATGGCATTCCATTGCAAACGAATCAACGTCAGATCATTGTGCAGAGTGGATCGCTAAAAATCGACAGTAAATTTCGGATTTTTTATTCGTGTTTTTCTTCTGTTGCATTTTTGATTATATTCTTATTTATTTTATGTTGTTGTAATTTTTTCACTTTCAGATTTACAAACATCTGACACTGGCCATTATACCTGCACGTAAGTTATCTTAATTATCTTCTTATTCATAACATAAGAAAGTTTATAAAAAACAAAATAATTACAAATTTCTGTATTGGAAAGTGTTTGTTCTTACTAATTTCAATTTTTCAATTATTACATCTTTCAGAGCGTCTTCCGAAAGTGGTGAAACGTCTTGGTCAGCTTCACTAACGGTAGGTTTTCTTTTATGCACTTTATTCTCCATCTTTTATTCGTTGGTTTGCTTTAGACTCTTTCTGTCCTTCCATTAAAAACGACAAGTTTTTTTTGGGCGTCCAATCCATAAATTGGTTTCGGTGAGTGTGTAAGGCGCGCACATGTTTTTTTTGCTCTTTGTATTCAACAACTAAAGCATTCATGGCATCAGCGTTGCGAACACTCTATTCCATTTATCGGAACCTTGGCGTTCCATTGAAAGTTGTCGTTGTCGTATTTTCTTCATAAAAAGCTAAAAACTTTTTACTTTTCGCATTATGATTATCGTGACAAACTTTTTCAATTTATTTTAATTTGATCCTGGCCAACTTTTTTTTGCGTTCTCTCTCAATCGAGCGGTCGATGCACGGTTACTTTCATCAAATGACAACAAAAACCAAAGTGAATATGCTCTATGCATTACCGAAGACTGGATTTGCGTTCGTTTGTGATGTGTGTGCTCGTCTGATTTCGGTCGTTTTCTCTTTCTCTCCCTTTTTCTTCTATTGAACTTGGTTTCTGATTCGAACTTTCTTTTCCATTCGAAATTCGTCGGTTTTATCGATTATATATATACCATTTATGCGAAGAGAGAATGAGAACCACAGCCATATTTTCCATTTCACTTCCATGCCGAGCATATTTATGTGTTTTCTAATATTTATGGTTTTTTACCTGTGTATCTTTATTCGTTCAAAAACTTACACAGAGCAGAAGGTGCAGAACGAAGCAAAGGGGATACGAAATGTCTTTGCTGGACACTTTCGGTTTTAGACATCATTTTTATGTTTGAGTTCTATGGGATAAAGTAATTTCATTTGACTTCCGTGAGCGAATACTAAAATTTGGATGTGCCTGCAATCTGCGGGATCGCATTTGGTTTTTACGAAACACATCACTTAGTTCTCTCCCTCTCTCGCTCGCTCTCTTTACGAGTATGATGCGGCAAAGGAGATAAGAGAAAACTCAATAATATGATCGTAAAAAAAATACGGGAAATAGAAGCTGGGAAATTTATTGGGAAACAGTAGACTACCCAATACTCCCGATTGGCCAGCGGAAAAGCTTTAGACACAGTGAATGAGAAAGAAAAGTGGCAAAAATTTGAAAAGTCAGAGTGTGTTGTCGTACGCTCTTTTGGAATAATCGCATCGTAAAGAGTCACAACAGGTTTGCCTCAAGAAAACAACATAAGAACTTATTGGAATTTCTCATTTTGTTGGTGGTTGCTTTCGCGTTATCGGCCTGCAATTTAGTTTATGCGATGCACAACCGTTTCGAAATCGAATCTTCAAAGGCACAATACTCTTGGGACCTATTTACTTGTTAAATTTATTCACCGCTTTTTTTTTCTCGTCTTTTTTCTTCTTCCTTTTCACCACTACATCAACATTCATTTGGCGACAGTGGGTAGGTGCATTGACTTCCGTTGTATCACATTTTGCCATTTACGTGGATCCTTTTTTTCTCCTCTCATTCGTACGGCGGATTTCATTTCATTTCTTCTTCATTGGTGGTTGTTGTTGCTCCTGTTACTGTTGCCGCCAAACTACTTTGTCTTATCAGACGTTCTGGGGCATGTGTCTCTTCGAATCTTTTTATTTTTACGCTTTATTACGGGAGATTGTGACAAAGGTGTACAGGCCGCGATAGAATCTTATTCCGAATGATTGTATTTTTTCTCTTTTTTTCGGGAGGGGGACGGTAATAAATTTTTGCTTTATCTCTTGTTCCGTTGTCACTGTCTGAATTTCGGCCAGTATTATCATCATCTCGGCTATAATTATCATCATGGATCCAGTTAGGTTAGTGGACCGAAATGTAAAAATCTCATGTGCTTGTATGTTTTATCCAATTTCTTGTGTCCGATGAGAATTAATCTAGCTAACGCGACGGCACAAAGAAATTGCAAATTCACCGAAACAACCTGATAAGACCGAAATGAAATGGTGCGTCGTACACAAACTAAAAAATATTCACGCAACCTTCAATGTTGTGTGCGGATGATGTGTCGTGGCTGTGGATAGTATATGGTGAGCGGTTGCTGCTAGCGAGCTTGTGTCACATTTTAACTGATTTAATGCAAATTACATTCCGAGACGGAATTTTTATGAACGGCAGTCAACGGGAAAAAAGAACCATAACGAAAATGACAAGAAATGAGCGAATTTTTCGATACCGTACAAGCAGTGGGGAAAAAAATACACGTGAACGCAATCAATATTTAATTTTTCATTTTTTTTTTTAATGTTATGTGTGGTGTGACCAAATTTGAAACATGCGTATAAAATACAAAAGATATAATGAGACTCAAAAAAGAAGTACTTGCAATCAATACAATTTATGGAGCTCATTCCGTCACAATCACCAATATTGTTCGCGCATTTGTGTGATTCGGGCCTCTTTGTACGTACACATAAAAATATCAGCATAAATATTCGTTTTACCTGTTCATTTTTTGCGGCATTCACATCGTTCTATATGGATTGAATGACGCTAACCGACGCATATTAGAATTCAAATGTTCGCAGGTCACACGGTGTACAGATTTCACTTCTCTCCTTTTTTTCTCGCAGCAAAGAGAACGCTAAAATGCGTATATACCGAAAACAACCAAAAACGATATACCCAACATCAAATCAACGCATTTAATATGCAGTTCATGTTCATTCTTTTTTATTAAATTTATATTTTGTGTCTTGTTCATAAAGCATTTTCGCATCGTCAGCGATTTTTTTTTATCTCTCGCCCTCTCATTCTCCAGTCTGTCTCTTCGGTTTCTATTTCTGGCGTGCTTGTTGTCGACGTTTGGACGATTTTTGAATTTGCTCAAATAACTGAAGTGCACATAACTATGTGTTCACAACGAGAAATTGATTCGATTATATTCCATTTTGTTTCACAGCATGTGCGTTTATCAACTGCCAACTTGCAACCGAAATGAAAATAAATTCCATTTTTGCCCTCTTAGTTACTCTAGCAATAGCTTTGTGACTGCGAAGATGGCAAATATGCTACCGAATTTTATTCGCAATGAATTTTTAATTTAATCGTGGCATGAGAACTTTCTTCAGCTACAAAAAAAAAAAGTTTCAACCAAGTCGATTATAAACGGCATCGCGTTCACGATTATAAGAACAATCACATTCGGAATACGTTCGTGCCGTGAATAACTTGATTGTGTTTAATAATTGTGTTCGTTTGGTTGGAAATGATTCCAACGCACACAATGAGGGAAGAAGAGCACGGAAAAAATCAAAGCGCATATTTGTGTTAAACATTTGCAGATGATTTGCATAAAAAGGGCATTTGACAATCGTTTTGTTTATTTTTCGGTCGTAATTAAGCTGTTTACTGTTCGAAAAGGCAACAATAAACATATTTTGGCCATTGTATTGCGCCAAACTAACCATTTGATTGAATCGTGCTATCGTTATTGATATGCACGCAATAAAAAAAGAGAAACGTACGAACAAAAAACAGCGCTAGTTCAGCCTAAGAGAGACCGAAATATAGGTGTGAATGCAATCGCTTAATTAGAGCTGGTTTTAATCGGATTATTGTTCGGTCTGGTTGACATTTTCAGCAACCGAAACAAATTTTCAATCTCTAATTATTGTTTGTCAATTTTAATCAACATATTTTCGTCTGTTGCAGCAGACAGCTAATGCTGAAAACATAATGAAAACATCTGAAAATAAATATAAACGAAGGAGACTGCATAAAAAAATACACGATATGATAAATGGTGAATGGCAAAAGAAACAGCATTTAATACGAGACAACACCGCCACCACCACCGCCAATTCAATTAATTTTTCAATTAAAACTTCAAAAAATTGTCGTTGCGTTTTTTTCTATCCATTTATTCAATACAAAATAATTGAAAATGTATGGAAATTCAGTACGGAGAGTCGACCATAAAAAAGCATTATGTACATCATGTATAAATTAATCAGCTGTGGAAAATACAATTTTTACAATTGATTGCTGTTTAAACGCAGACACCATAATATTTATTGCCAAAAATAAACTTGCACGAAAGTTAACACAATTTTGAACATTTCAGCATCAGTTGGAACGCCAACGAACTAGGCAATGCGTGTGTAACAATTCTATATATAAAATATCATAAAAAGTACCACCAAATCTATTTGATAGCAAAACAAATGCGACCACAAAAAAGTACAATGATTAAATGAACGAAAGAGTGTGAAAGAGAGAGAATATGTGATGGGGGTTACAAATTGCTTTGAAAATGCCACAATTCAACGATCGAAATCAATGTTCGTCCAGCGATGAAATCAAACTATTGATAAACAAGCATAAAAACACACGCACACTTTACAATGTTGTAAAACGCACAAAACACTCATCCATGGACAAATCGATTCTACGCATATTCGATAAGCTTGTGAAAGAGATGGAATGGGGTGATGGGAGACAGAGACGCGATCAAATCGAAAAATATGTTACTCGAGTGTATTTTAAATTAATTAAATTGAATACAAAACGAATAATGATAAAATTTTGCGCTTGGATTCGTTGTTTGCATGCTTTTTCAATTTACCAATAGCGTGCTTGTGCTTAAAGCCCATTCAATGTATACAATTTTTTGGTGCACATGTTAAACAAATACGGATACAAATACAAACATGCACAAAACACACACATAACAGGATTGTGCATGTTCCTTGCGAGGCTGATATATTATATATATATTTTAACCCTTAATTGCGTTGCTTGTTTAGTATTTTAATTTTGTAATGAAGCTTTTTTTTTTGTCCACGGCTGGTATCATTACTATTCAATATAATCGATAATTACGATTTAAAGGTATTTAATACACTTTTTAATGGTCGTCGCATTAAAAAATAATCTGAGCATATGGGCATTGAGCGAAATCATCCCACCAATAAGCGCATGAAAGAGTGCGCATTTTGTGTGAAAATTATAGTACAGGAACGGAAAATGTTTATCGAAATTTTAGTACCGGGGCGAAACCGAATGAAAACAAAAACAAAACGATCCATATCAACTTGTTTTCAACAACAAACTCATCGAATCATTTCGTTGTTCAATGGATTATAAATTGCGCAAATTTCCTATAGATGATAGCCCCAAATGTAATACTGGGTATTTCATTAAAAATTATAATTATATTGATGAAAATGTTACAAGAGAGAAATGGGAAAATTCAAATATGGAAATTTTATCCGTCTAAAAACAAAAAATAACATGCACCATCAAATGGCTTTCTTGATTAAAATTTGTTGATTTTGTGTGTATGGAGGAGAACGATTTGACGCAAAAAAAGATATAGAAAAAAAAACTAAATCGAATTCAGGAAAATCTGATTTAACTGAATGCAGTAACTGAAATGGGGGAAAAAGCAACAAAAACATTTGTGCATTAAAAACTGGGTTCCACATGAAAATCCAAGCGAAAAATATTCGGCTAGTAAATCATTTTAGAGGTAGAAAGCACAAATTTATTGCCAAACAAATAAATACATTTGGTCCATTTCCGTGTCAATTGTTCTCTTTTATTGTTTGCTACATATACATTGCAGTCGATTGAGTTTGAAATGTTCAGTGCAAAAAAAAAAATGTTTAAATCGTGTTATTCTTTCACATCTTATCGAACACAATTGGAAAACTGGTGTGTTTGGATCCAATAAATTGCTTCGCTATATACATTTGACAATTTCGATGAATTCGAGCGGATTTAATTTATTCCGAAAAAAACCGTGTATTATTCCTATTGTATGTGTGCAGTTGTTCCGCTTGTTTTGATTTATATTCCATGTTGTGTGTCTTTGTTTGTATCATGAAATAATCGAAAATATTTTTGTTTTGTATTTTTGCAGGTGGAAAAAAGTGGTAGTGTGAACCTACATCGTACACCAGATCCGAGTACGTTTCCGTCGATCCCGGGAACTCCACGCGTTGTGAATGTTACAGAGAACAGTGTTACTCTCACCTGGTCGAAGAGTCAAGATCGTGCCGGCGCTAGTCCACTCATTGGGTAAGTTTTGCTTCTTTTTGTTGCTCGAGACAGACGAATAACCAAAAAAAAAATGTGTGGCCAAAACAAAAGCAAACCCAGACATGAATTCACAAAAGGCAAACATATTTCATGCAATTTGTTCGCCATGTACATTATTTGTATGGCAAACAATTGTTGCGATTCATTTGCCAAAGGTAGAATGCAGAAGAATGTTAATAATGTACGTTTATTGCCATTCCGGTTGGTAGATCTTATTGAATAAAGAAGGAAACTCTCTCATTATAATCGGGTGACAAATAATTACAAACCATTTGTTACGCGCCGTCAAAATAAATGGCTGTATGCACTGCACCAAGTCAAGGCTGAACACAAAAATTCTTAGTGAACCAGAAGAGACAGAAGTGAACCTTCTAAACAATTCAATGAAAATGCATGCACAGAATTTTATTATTGTTAACTATAAATTATGCCCATTGAAATCAGAGTCGCAAAGACACAACAACCGAATGGGATTGGTGAGAGAGAGAGAGAGAGAGAGAGAGAGAGAGAGAGAGGGAGTGAGAGTAAAGAATAGAGAAAATCGTGCAAGGCCAAATTTATTACATGTGTATCATTTGAACGAATTATAAAATACCTTGAAACAATGCTATTTTTATATTGCACAAACGAATGAGAACGCTGACAATGAGTGGAAAAATAAATTTAGCATACAGTCGAAACAAAGTTCCGGACTGCTAAATTCGTCTAAAATAAAATCGCTTTTAAAATGGCAATTCAACAGATACCCAAGCTAAGATACGACCATTTTAAATTCAAAGTAAATGTAAACCATTTGCACCGTTTCACACACACAAATATACATATGAAATTTTATTCGTTATATAATCGGATTATTTTTGCGTTCCATGATTTTTGACTGTCAATTCACCGGAGTTTGACAATGGCAAACGAAATACTAATTATTCTCATGAAATGGAAATGCTATTTACTTTGTTTCATTTTGTATCATTTCTTTTATTGTGTGAAACAAATTCCCTGCTCAAAATCATGGAGATGCTCAGCATTTTATCTCGACATTCGCATATTATAATTGTTACTTCCTGTATGTTACAAAATTGCAAATTGTTTCGGCTCGTTGTCTTTCTCTCTCTCTCTCTCTCTCTCTCTCTCTCTCTCTCTCTCTCT
>NW_022198581.1:2675670-2678964 GCF_009176525.2 Contarinia nasturtii
GACCGCTCTATATTCCCATAATCAGGATATGTGGAGTATACTATAGTGTGCGCGACAATTTATGACTTGCTTACGGAACGAATGACGGTTTCATGGCATCTTTAAATGCGAATAATGTGTGCTCATCGTGTTTTATAAAAAACTAAAATCGTGCTAAAAGTATTTAGCAAATTTTAATTAAACGTTGGTGAATGTATGGGATTTTCTGGAGCAATGGAAAACGAAGCAAAACCATAGAAAAAGATGCACCATAACCGTTTCTATAACAATTCACGTTGAATGTGTGCGCTGTGTACCTTTTTTTTTTTTTCATTTTCCGTCGTTCAGCTCAAGTTATGCATTGTAAAATGAGACCATATATCAGTCGGTGTCCTTCTTATGTCGTGATCTAAATTACAGCACACTGAATGAGGTTTTACTTGAATCGAGTCGAGCTGTATGCTCGAAAAGAGGTATCAGAGCAAAAGGAGAGGAGGAGAGTCACAGGAACATTCTGAATTTTGCACATAAATTGCATATCTGGGCATTACAAAACATTGCCTATATAACATAGAGACAAAAAAAGAGAAGAAAAGCATCGCTCCGCTTATTTCGTCCATAGCTAAACGAGAAGTGAATTCTGAGTTTAAGCTCTTTGTCTTTCGAATTACATTCAAAACACTTGCCTAATACATCCACTGCATGAAGAGAGTACGTTTAACACACAAACACCAATAGCATTTTAAAAAAATTCTAAATACTATAGATGCATATGAGAGTCTGGTAAATGCATACAATGGAATTTTAATGTAAATTCTACAATGCAGCACACGACGAAACATCGTTATATCGTCTACATGAGAAAGAAGCGAAACAAAGAGAGAGAGAGAGAGAGAGAGAGAAGAGAGGAGAGCAGAGAAGCGGGTCCTGGTCGCACACTGAATTCCTCATGATCAATGAATGCAATTTAAACAAACCGATTTTGCGGATTTATTGATAAAAGCCTCTTTTCAGACTGATTTATTGTCAATTTCAGGGCTAAAACTTTGTTTTGCATGCGGTCAATGAGATCACCAATTAGAACATCGAAATTGCATTTAACGACAACATTCACACATCTGATAATTCCCCAAGTGCTCACGAGTGATTAAACTTGAATGCACTCAATTTTCGGCAAAAATACACAGCACACATCTGGTTTAAGGTGGCTTATGGAAGATTTCGTCGGAAAATTTGGCTCACAATTGACAGAATTCTAAGCCCATCAGCTATATTAAATATTGAATCATTGAGATAATGCGTATGCATCAGATAGCAACATTCAAATCTATTGCATGAATGTGATTCATTCATATAGACTGTGAAGTCATAAAAAATGTATAAAACTATAGTGTCAGGAGTGATTTGCCATCGAATTGTTTATACATGCAATATGATGTGATATCTAAAATTCAAATTCCAAATAGACATTATAATAACATAACTAAAATTTTCGATACATTGTCACCGCAATATTCATTAAAAATGACATCAAAAATATGATAAATATTGTAGTAGTTGAATGTGATGAATACGTGAAACGGCGAAAAAAACATAAAATCGATGGAAAAACAAGACTTTTGAGAGTTTGGTCTTCGATTCAATGAAAATCTAATAAATTGTTGATTTAACTATTTGGCACATTTTCAATGTTGTCGCGCTATCGTTCGTTAGTACATGATTACTTTGTTCGAAATTATTCAGGCGAATTTTTGCCATTGCATCGGGTAGTATGGATTTACGAGTATGGGGCGCTAACATTTTCATTGTATATATTTTCACATTGAAAGCGAACGTCAATCAGTTTGCAGAACATTTTTCGTAGATACTTTCGTACTACTGAATAGAGAGAGAGTGAGCACACTTAACACTTTTAATCTTATTAAAATATGATTAAAAAATAAGCAGACACGCGAAACAGTGTGCCTTTGGTCTTGGGCAAATTGGTATGTGTGAATGTATCTTAGTAGCGCTGAGTACTATAAAGTAACCCATATCTATGTCAAGCGCTTCACTCTGCATGAAGATATCCTGAAAGCCACACAAACAATGGCATAAGCTTCTTAAAATTTTCAATAGATTGCCATGAGTGAGCGAAAGAAAGGGAAAGAGAGGGAGGGATAAAGACAGAAAGAGAGGTTCAATATATTGCCGTAGTCTCTCTAGTTTTAACATCGCATAAAATATTGGGGTGATGCTCCGTTAGCTGTATTCGAATCAAGTTTCAACTTCGAAAATCCTCAGTAAAAACCAATGAGAAATAGTTCGATCGGTGAAAATGTTTATTGCTCGACGATGCGGTATTTTCCTAGCCAAATGTAAATTCAGAGATAATTTGTATTTTATCTTTCATACAAAGCATTTGGATAGATGCATGCGTGGATGAGGATGTGTGTGTGTGTGATTCGATATATGTTCTTCTTAATCTGTTTACCCAGCACCCAAAACATTGCTGGTTGTTTTCTCGTCTCCTTTATTTGTCATCCATTCTCCATCTCTCCAAGTTTTCGGTCTCATTTTCATTCGATTATGTTATGTTGTTTCGAAGTAATTCACAGCAATATACGAACCCCTTCGCATATTCACAACTCAAATATTGCCAACAACACAAAGCATACATAAAAAATTATTGCTTCTTCACTCAATGTCTCTGTACCACTTTGGTTTTTCTCTCTCTTGTGGCGATATGTTTGTGTATCATTTCTTGTTTTCGTGTACACACGAACTTTGTGTTCTACGAGCCCGATCCTAGCATTCTCTATCTCTTTGTTTCTCTATCACTTGCTCACTCGCAATTTTATGAAAATTCATTGTGAAAACAATAATACACAGAACGTACGATAAACAGCCGTTGTCACACAGGCATCGAAAGCATCAACAGAAATATAATATTCGGTTTTAATAATATTTGGATGTGCGACAAAAAAGGAGACAAAGTGAAATATCGCTGATATGATGCTGCTGCTGGGGTAAATTCTTTTTCTTTGTCGAAAATGTGATGATGGCGCGAATAAAAAACAATGTGACGATATAATATCACATACACTATGCAAAGTATACACATATTCCAAAGCGACAATATAATTTGTAAACATTTTTGATGGGGGCATCAGTTGTACGCGACTCGCGTTCACACAATATTAAAAGGCATGTCATATTCGTAACATTGGAAAATTGGCAAAAGTCTCGCATACTTACTTACTCAAAAATCTCTTTCTATCTGGTTTCCCTCTCTCTCTCTCTCTCTCTCTCTCTCTCTCTCTCTCTCTCTCTCTC
>NW_022198581.1:2678974-2725498 GCF_009176525.2 Contarinia nasturtii
CTCTCTCTCTCTCTCTCTCTCTCTCTCTCTCTCTCTCTCTCTCTCTCTCTCTCTCTCTCTCATACCACTCAGTGTTATTCAAAACAATATATTCAAATGAAGCTGAATCGAGTTGTAGCTTTTGTGTGTGCATTATTGGATGGATGTTTTTTGTATATTGAAATGAAAATTGAAAAAAAACTTCAAAACAATGCATGGTGCTTCTAGTGAAAATGAGTTTGAAGTGCGCATCTATATTGTACACTAGATGTGATAACGAATTTTTTGACAAAATCAAATGACAAATTTCTATTATCTATTTATAAAAATGTTATTACTTTCACACAACCATAATGGCAGAAAGTTTTAAATGGTTTCAAATTTGTATCAAGTACAGCAATTTTTATCAGCTATATCCTTTTTAGAGGAAAAATACCACAAAAATATCAATAGTGGCAACGAGTGGCAGTAACACCAACGAAAACAAAACATACATCAGGCTTTATGTTGCCAAGTTAAAGTAGATGCTCAAAATTTATTTTTATGATAATAAATCCAATTATTTCATTTTCATGTATATGATCCGTATAAAGCGTATGAGCAATAGTTAAAAATAATTTTGCCAACGAAAAGTTTGGCTCCATATGAAAATACTGAAAATTTGAATCCAACGTCAGTGTACGTATCAAGAGCATAACAATGCGTTCTACCCTAGCCCGACAGACTCAAATAACGGTTGATACTAAGCTGGAATTTAGAGTATCATAAAAATGAAATAAACAACCGTAATCATGATTTGTATGCTTTATACTAAAACTCAATGAGGAAATACACAGAAACCAATTGAAAATGTTTGGATCGTACCAAATATTATGATTGCAATTTTTTCTCGTCTCTAATTGTCGTTGTCCAGAACAACGGGTCCAGCTTTTGACTCAATAAATTTCCGGTTATTTTGATAACTGGAATCCTCTTTCAAAAATACTCGACACTCGCTTGTGTTGCGAAAGTTTTGTGTAAAAAAACAAAAGAGCCAGAATGAAATGGCAAACCAATTTTTCTCCATTTTTTTTTTCATTTCATTAACCGTTGTCTACAAATCTTAATTGTTTTATTCAAATACCCCTGGATATAACTGTACGATGTGTTGTGGCGTTGGAAATAGAATATATATCCTGGAAAAAAGACAACCAAAAACAATTATATTAATGAAAATTAAATAAAAATTAAATTTATACATTCCTGCAATGAAATGGATGAATGAGCACGAATGGTATGGTTTGTCTTTTCAATGTTAGTGTCTACACGCCCACAAGTACGTTAACTTTTTCTAACCCTTTTTGACCATGTTCAGGTTTTGTTGTTTGGCCTTTTATGAAATATTAAAATAAAATTTTTCACCGTAATTTATTTTCCTTTGCGCATTTCATTCTCATTTCATCTGTTTTCATGTTTCCATAGATACACGGTCGAGTACTTTAGTTCGGATTTACAGACTGGTTGGGTGGTTGCTGCTCATCGTTTTCCCGGTCATACAATTACCGTAAGTATTATTTATTGTGCTTTCATAAAAACTTTTGCACACACAGAGAGAAAGGCACACACAAAGTCTCCGTCATAAACACTTTCACACACACACCGACCCCTGCGGCAATGAAATGCCAAAATGAACACTACGGTATCTTGGTGTGCTGACGACATAAACATACCCACTGGCTAAAAAGTTGGAAAGCTTGTTAATTTTAAATTTAATACTTTCGCGCGATGAAAAAAAAAATGTACAGAAATTGTGTGTGCATGAAATGTGACGAAAATCAACAGAAACCGCATACAGTGTGATTTTTTTGTTGTTGATATTGATAATTCTCTTAAATGTAATTTCACTTGTAGATTGGTGAACTCAAGCCAGCCACATCGTACATATTTTTGGTTCGAGCGGAAAATTCGCATGGATTATCGATTCCGTCAACCGTATCGTCTGTGGTAAAAACTTTGGGAGCAGAAAACGGCGTCATACCACAATCAGAACTATCAGCTGCCCGTAACGTCCTCAGTGGCAAGGTAAGCTCATTTCGAATTTAACCACATATATATATGCAAAGACACATTTTCAACATACTTTAAATATTTCAATAAAAACAAAAAGTTCTCCATTTTGTACTGTGTACACTTGCATACACACTCACATACATATTTACGAAAACAATGTTCACAACCAAATCAAGCACATGCTCAAGTGTATGCTGTGCATTTGAATTGTCCGGTGTTGAAATGAAATTTAGCAGAAAATGAATTGAAAACAGAATGTGATTTCGGATTAAACAAGGTCAAAGTATGGGAGTATGTCGCATCGACAAATACTCATCAGACTAAAACTTTTCGAAAATTTTGAAATTCAGAACTGGCATGACTAGTCAAAGTTCAATTGATATAAACCATAAGGAAATTTAAATTAGAAGTAGTTATGGCATTAGGATGTAAATGAGATCTGGTATTTGGGGATTTCAAATATGTTTACATAATTGATGCATTTTAAAGTTGATTAAGAACTCAACTTTATGCAGTATCAAATGATTTTTAGTTTTATATAAATAATTGAGAGTTCAAAAATATAAATGCAATGAAAGTTTTTATCAATGCAATTCAAATATTTAATCAATTTGAAATTCGTTTACATATATCTAATTTGAACTTATATAAGTATTATTAATAAGAACATAAAATGAAATTTTGAATAAAAATTCTATTCTCTTCAATATTTTCGCTCTTCATTTCAATTCAACAATAAAAGTTCGAATTTCCATTGCGTTCAATGTGATTTGGAAGTCATTTGAAGCTTCAGAAGTGAATGTCTCCATTGAAAGATTGACTTCATTGGAATTTTCGTCGTTTGCTTTGAAATGAAGACGTTTGACTTCGTTCAACCACTGATTGGCCGATAATGTTGTCTCACGGATCGATTTCACATCTAATGATTGGAATACGTCTTGGAAATTGAATGTCACTGCTTCTGAATATTGACTGTCTTCGTCCTTCGCCAGAATATGCTCAAAGCGAATCAAAACCGAATTCGATGTCCATGGTTCGAATGTAAGCAAATGAATATTTTTGGGCAACGAATGTGACAGGCCAGAAAACTAAAAGAAAAACCAATTTTTTTCATCGGAAATTGCTTATAAGTGTTAATGGATTCTTTTCTCTCAAAAGCACTTACAACATTTTTGTATGTATTTCTCCACTTATCGGAGCTCAGACCACTCGCATTGCTAAAGAATGGCCAACTTGGCAATAATGTTTGTAATTGTATAAAACGCTCATTAGCTTCGGTCGATGTTGTGTCTGTATGTTTCGGGCCAAGAACAAAGTAGCTGGTGCCTCGTGCAATTAATCCTTTTCCATAAGCAAATTCATTCAGTGCTTCGTTCACACCAAAAGCATCATCGTTCAATAATCGACGATGGACCTGCATTGACAAATGTCATTTTTATAGAGTCTTGTTACAACATTTCTTATGTTTTAATGATCTTAATATTACCATTAATTCGAGTGATCCATCAGTCAAACTGCTTCCACCTTGTGCACGGTCGGTTAAAATAGCGAAACGACGAGTCGTGTCTTCAATGGCGATTTTTGCTGTAACTGGATAGTAATTTCCAGATATACTTTCCAACAGTGTTAGGTTCCATGTGTCACGATGGTTACGCACTCGTTTCAACATTTCTCGTCCATTTGAATCGGTATAGAAAATACCATTTGATTCGATATCAGTGTCGAATCTGGTAACAATTTCTCGCCCAACAAGATCGTCAACCGGAATTGAACCAACGAGCCATTGGAATTCCGCATAATTTTCGGTTTTATAAATTCGAATCACTTGACTTAACCATTCACTGAAAGTCTATGGATAAAAAACAAATCAGCGCTTAATCGAGATAAAAATTGAATTGATGAAATTTCACCTGATGAACTTCATCCACTAAATTTCCTCTTATAATCTGAATTTCCGCACGTGAAGCGATTTCATATGCTTTGTCAATGGGCCTGAATACATAGGCCCCTGATGATCGATTTTTGTATTCTCTATTATTACCTTGGAAACCTTCATAAATATAAAAGTTTTGGCGAACTTTCATTTCGACGGTTTCAGTTGCAACTGACTCCAATAAACCATTTTCATCGAACGTTAAATTTAAATATTTATTTCCAATCGTGAATGGACCATCTTTTTTACCTTCATTTTCATTCACGAAAACCGATTCCTTTGCGTTGGTTATGGGCTTTTTCTGAACAAAATACGACTTATAACCGAGCGGCGGCAATTCATCAGCCAAAAAAACTAACTCTGATTTGGCACTACTTTGTCGGAAGGATAATGATTTCACTCCATTTGGAATGGATACTAATTGTGAGGTGACAGGAACATTTTTGTAGTCTAGCACCTCATACTCGCCATCGATGATTGGAACACGAACGTATTGAACTGTTGAATGAGCCAATGGATTGTAAAGCGTTACCAGGAATTTGTCATTATTTTCGGTGACATAACATGAACTGATGTTCAAATTGTCACATCTTTCATATTCAAGTCGAATATTTGCGTCTTTAAATTTCGATTTTTCGTCATCGATAGACAATTGATTAAGCGATTCTTGAATGTTCTCATCGCATTTCTCAAACCCAATATGAAGTAAGCGTGCATAATCGTCAGCGACATGCTGTTTTTCTGTACCAGTTACCGCATCGTGATGCTGCATTATACCCATTACCTCTCGCAAATTGTCCAGATTCGCTTCGAATATTTCCGATTTATTTTGAGCAAACACGCTCAACTGTTTACAGATCTAAAGTGAATTGAATAAATTGTATTGAATAATTTAAATTTGAAAATGTAATAATAAAATTTACTTGTAAATAGTGATTGCCAAGGCGTTCATATCGCTTAAGAGTTGGCCTTGATGTGAAATAACCCGTCCAAAACGCGTGTGGATCTGATGAATATGGAAAAAAGTCATCACTCTTTGTTGGCAACAATATTTCGGTATCGTACAACGCCTTCAAATAACAAGATGGCGTTGAGTAAAATGCATTCACTTTTAATCCACTGGCTTGACGTTCGTTGATATGCCTTTATTTTCAAACAAGTTTTGAATGATTCAATGAAATAAGAAAATCAATTATTAATATTTTTGGCGCCAGAAACAATGGTGATGAAATATGAACGGTAATCGGTTCGGATTGAACGATAAAATGTGTGTTTGAAACTCACAGAATAAGTTTGTCTAGATTTTGAAACCATGACGGTGCGTGTTGATAATGAAAGTCTTCTCCCATTGTGATCAAAACATTATTGGACTGATATCCACGCGACTGCTTATCAACATACGCCAAAAAATCGCGAACCTTATCGAATAAATTTTAATTACAAAATTTGTATGCAAAATTAAATGAAAATGAAACAAATATATTCAAAAATTATAATTGATAAAAAAACAAATCAATTTGCATGGTTAGAGTCGAGTAAATGTACCTTTTCGTCAACATTATATTCAGGACTATTTTTATCATCAACGATTGGATCTACAAAATATTTAAAATGTCTTCGATGTGAAAAGTAAAATGTGAATGTCAAAAAAATGTATTACCATCTTCACATAAGATATCGAAGCAAAATCCCGGTGGCGGTGCGTAGATATTGTACAAAACTCCAGTAAACAAGTCTGCTTTTGATCCTAAGTTATCACTTGCATGCCAAACCATTTCCATATTACGTGTTGCAGATCGATTTTTTATATCTTGGTAATCTAAACGGCCTAAAAATAAGCCATCATATGCCATTTGTGCCAACAATGAAGCCTGCAATATTACAAAAACGGAAACATTATTTTAAATATGTAAAGTTTGGATATTAATTTACTCGACATATTCAATACCCACCAATTCTCTTGAATGTCCAAATGGATCGATTTGCCAGCCAATTTTCGGTCGGCCGCATTCACCGAACGTATCATTCAATTTTCTGTTATTTTGTCAAAACCATCATACATTTTATGAAATTTCTATTATTTTTTTTGTAAATTCTATCGATGCGCTTTTAAACATGTTTTTTTTTTAATTACCGAAGTCCCCATGTGAATTGATCAACAGTGCTATGATAGTGCGTGGCCGCTTCATCGTTCATAGACCATGCACCGCCAATAAATTCCAGTCGTCCTTCGTTTACCAATTGTTTGACCTGTTCTTTCAATTGTTCAGTTTGTTGGTCCCACCATTTAAAGAAAAACGCCGATTCAACATAAATAAAACGCCTTTCGGGATCTGTTAACAGTTCTGCAACTACTGAATCCAGAATATTTTGAACACTTGCTATTTGATACGTTTTTTTATTGCCATAGTAATATTGATCGACAGTTTTTAACCATCCAACGTCGTCATGAGTATGAGCCACAATGTGCACATTTAACATGTCTGCCTTTGGTTTCGGGCAACCCTATGAAAAGATTTTTTTTCTTCAGCCAGCATTGATTGTAACTAATCACAAATTTTAAGTATTTCGAAAGTTTCTTCAATGTACTTACATCATATCCACATTTTCTAGATTGAAATTCTTGCTTAAGGAATGCAGTTTCTGATTCTCGAAGAAATACCAATATCAAGATAAAGTTGATAAATAGTATTAAAGACATTTCTTTGTCTTTTTAATTCAAACACTTTCAAAATCTGAAACGATTTCAAAATATAATCACAAAAATAAATTGAAAAAATTGTCCAAACAATTGGATGAAATTGGAAATATTGATTTTGATTCCGAAATTATGTGCAAATTATAAATGAAAACTTCTTTCTTTCAAGAATGTTTGACAACAACTGATAGTGGAGTGCAGGAAGTATACTTTTTATATGTCAAATGAAGAGGCAAAAGAATAATAAAGTGCGATAAGCGAATACACAAGTTAATTTACATGACAAAAAAATGTCTATATACAAACACAAAAGTACAGACATCAGTGTACATGCTATAAAAAATAAACTGAAATAATACACACAGATAATTCTGGTGATATCTGTTATCACCTAAAAATACATACATTAAAAGTTTCAGTAGTAAACGATGTGTTTATGATGTATTGCTTTCGTTAATTCAGGACAAATTGGTTCGATATGACCTTTATCTATTCTTAGTCAAAAATTCACTCTTTCTCAGTCAAAAATGCATATTTTTGAACAATGTTATTGCATCACGTGAATGTAACGAGATCAAGCGATGGTTATTCAAATATACAACATGACAAAAGTTCGGGCAAAAGCAAATTATGAAAACATTGCAATTTTCATTGCAAAAAAACCAAAATCCAAAAATAACCACACTTTATGAAGTTTGACAGTACGTTCGACATTCAATTTCGAAATAATAATATAAATAAAAAAAATTATTTGAAATTCGATAGTTTTTTTTGCATAATTTAAATATTATTTTACAAAACCAAAAAAATTTCGAATAGTTTATTTACCTTAATAGTTATGACACAAATCAAATAGAAAGAGAAACTAATCTAGATTACGCGTTTAAGTCAGAATCGTACCTCTCAAAGGAGAATGAAATTCATAATTAAGATGTTCCTCTTTTTGTCTTTTATACACATATTGATGAATAACAGCTATTAGTTTTGATCAAATGATTGTTAACAATAATCTGCTTCGAAATTTTTATGCGTAGATATGAGCACTGTTCAAGTTTTATAATATTTGAAGAATAACAATACTTTTACTAATAACAATAAATCAATAATTATCATATCATAATTTTGATGACCGCGAAACTAGGCCGATTCAAGTCACAAAGATAAGATGTAAATCCGAATAAAAAAAAGATCAATAAAATGTTATATTATTTTAAAAGTAAATTGAATAAATTGCGCAAATATAATTCATTTATAAAATCACTATCTAATCATGGATTTTATATTTATTGAGTATGAGTTATTCTAGTTTGAAAGCCTTTTCCAAACTAAAAGTGTGATATCTCCATAAAAATCAAAGAAATGTCAAAAACACGATAGTAAAACTAATAAAGTAACTTCATAAAATTCAATTGGGAAACCATCTTGAATAAATGGAACACTATGATTTTTTTCAAATAGACAAAATATTCAAGTAAACTAACTCTTCAGCCATTAAAAATAAGCGATATTTTCTAAATGTACCGAATTTCGTTTAATATATGCAGCCCTGATACTGGGCCTTCTGTATTCCACCATCTGTCTGCTTGTTTTGTATGAAATTCCACATTACTTGCATCTACCGTTGAATTCGTTTGCATATTATTTTCTGAAAAGAAAAAAATTAATCAAAATCGTCATAAGTTTTTTAGAACAAACAAATTGTTTACACTGGCTTTGTGTGAAAGTTTTTAGTTTTACAAACTTCGAATACTAAAACTAAAAAAATATCTACCTTAATAATTCAGATATAAATCATAAATCATAAAAAAGAAAAATTTATCAAGGCCTTGGGAATTATTATTTTCGTAATTATGGATCGTACGTCTTCAAAAAGAATGAAATCATAGATAAGATGTTGATGTTCCTTTTCATAAAGGATTCTAATGACGTTTTTAAATCATAAAGTTTTTTTTACAAAAATATTGATTAAAATAAGAAAAGAAACAATTTGGTTGTAATTTCTTACTACTGGGTGCTAGTTCTACTAGTTGTTCTCTTTTGCAAACCGAGCACACGACGAGGAAGATATCTTTTGAAATTGGCTTGCCATTTCAAAGACCTTATTATTTCTGTGTTTTATTCTTGTCACTTTGAATGCGTTTTACCAACTTGTATTTCGTGATTGAACAACATTCAGTAAATAAGTGGAATTGAATGAGATTTTTCTCACCGATATTTAACCACGAAATGCTTGTTAATTACATATAATTAGGAATTGCAATGATTTTTTCGTGTTTGCTGAATGTTTTGCATTTTTTCATATGATTTTATGTATAAGAGTGCCAGTTTAGTATCCAGAAAAATTTCAGTTTTTTGTTGATTTCCATTCACGGGAAGTAACAAAATGAAAAAATCCAATTCAGTTACCATCACTTCAACACTTTAACCGCATTGCATTGAAGAGTGTAGTTGTCGCTCGCATCGTTTTCTTACAATAGAAAAGTCTTACAATATGTGCCTTTGATGCTATACACAAAGAGAAAAATGTGAAGAAAGAGGAGGAGAAAGAGACATGAAAATATTCCGTCGTCCACAAACTATTATCCCAACATTTTACTATACGAAAGCTTTGTGGCGCAGCAATCAAAACCAAACACAGACAAAACTAACACATATAATCCAAATTTGTGGCTGTAGCCTATGTTATTCTTTTTATTTCGTACAAAGCAGATACTAAGAGGCAGACTTGCACGTTAATTTCGCTTTTTTGTAATTAAAAAAAATATATAAAGCAATTAAAATCTGTGTAAAGTTGTTAAAATTGAAACGTTTCTTTTGCTCTATCGCTCTTTTTCATTGCCATTCTGACGATGTACTCCTTCCGTTCGGATTTGCAAGGCATAAAGATTTAAGTATACAGACACGTTTATGAAGCCTTTCTTTACCAAGCCTCTCAAGAAGATAACCATTAAATATGCATTTTTTACGCTATTCACTCTCTCTCTCCCCCTCCTTGATGTTTGGTCAAATCGTATATTCGTTACCATTCTTGTAAACGGTTAATTTAAAGACGAGAAAAAAAATAGAATGAGATGAGAAAAAAACACAACAAAATAGAAAGAAATTGCTTAATGAGTGTGTTTATGCGCGTACGCTCAACGTTTTCAACGGCTCATGTTGGGGAACATAGAACAAAAAAAAAACATTAAAAAATAAAGCGAGATTCACTCACATTTCCTCTAAAGCAGCGAGAAGGGTATTTAAGAAGCAAGAATAACCAAGAGCTTTAATTCTCATTGTTCAGAATCTTAGACATTTTTCCGTTTCTTTTAGAGTTTTCAAGAGTGTTGATTTTCTCTCTTCTTTTCGCTTTTCTTTATCTTTCCATCTCACTCGTTTTTTATTCGACCGAGGACGACGATTGTAAAGTACCTCTTATAGAGCTAAAATAAATGAGAAGAAAGGAGATAGATGTGTGTGTGCACGTTCATTTCCGCAATTCACCTGGTCCACATGGCAATTATCCAAGTGAATCGTGGTGGAAAAAATACAAGCACCCAACGAGTGAGAGAAAATGAGATTGTAAATTGTGAATTAATTGTATTTATGTGCACATTTTCCACGAGATATATATATATATACATGTATTAACATTACGTATATTGTAACACTTGATGTGCTAACGAAACGTTTTAATTGTTCATCGTTGAAGAATCAGCATTTTGCATTAAAAATGATGAAGAAAAGAAAAGGTGAGCGAGAGGATGGAGGTGAAAAAGAAGAACAAAGTGAAAAAAAAACACACACAGTGACTGGCACCATACTCCCTCCTCCAAACGAAAGTATGTTAGCAATCATGAGAGAAAAGTCTGCGGCAGCTAGAGTTATTGAAACTTATAAATCTACAGCTTACACCCTGTTCGCTTTTTTTTTAATTGCAATAATATTATCTGCATTCCGAAAATTCATAAAAAAGTGATTAAACTTTGGATAAAAATTGGTGAACGATTGCTGAACTGTACAACATTCACCGATTTAGATACATTGTCATGATATGCATTGAATGTAACTGAATTGCAACAATTGCATTTTTCGTGCAAACATTTTATCGTGAAATTTTCAGCTTAACCATCGAGTGTTTGTGTGTGTGTGCGTTCAAGAGCTTTATATGAATTTTCGTGCAGCATAATGAAATCAAGTTGAGCCAAAAAGGTGCACCTTTGGTTTTATTATGGTCATTGGCCATTCTGGTCTCTAATGTTTGCCAAAAATTCCATAATTTAGTGCTGCAAAATATGTGTTGCAGCTACTGCATTCAATGTGCTTCATGTAATCCCCGTTCGATGTGTATGGTGAAAAAAGCTAATTTCAATTTGTTTCATGTAACTCGGTCGCTTTTATTTGTGTGGTTTTCAATCCGTTTATCGATCATGCACTTTTACCGTTCGTAAAATGTTTTGTCGGGCGAAGGAACATAGTTGTTGCTATTTGGTTTAATCACAATATATTGCATTTTGAAGCTGTTACAACAATTCGACGCACAAAATCCAGAAAATGAATATCGAAGCCGAAAATTCAATGAGACGATTGATTGAACAACAATCCATACCATTTCGAAAAATACCGTACACACAGAGAGACTACATTAAAGTTTGAACTTCGAAGAGTAGGTATTTTTTCTTGTTTAACCAAAAAAAACCGACTTCAGTTGATCTGAAAAGCTATTTTGCAACATGATCCCATTGAACACGAACATTGTTTGGTTGAGCCGATTCTGTATTAGGTCGAGGTTTGATTTTCAAACATAAAACCACACACAACGCATCAATGTCTCGTCCTGTTTACATAGCACAAGCTTTAGATCCCCCACTCTTTGTCTCTGTTTCTCTGTATGCAACAACGAACGCAACAAAAGTCAATATTTACAAAGCTTAACTTTTCACATTTAATATATATTGCTTTCTCCCATTTACTTTGTGCTGCCACCCTGTTGCCTTTTGTACCGTTTCAGTAATGGACATTCCGAGAACAAAGCAATGAACGATCCACCAATGTGGATCAACTACAACGAGATAGCAAGATTACATATTATAGTTGATTATGATATATTGGACAAGGGGGTTCTGTTCAATCAAAATATTAATCGTGATGATTAATGCCTCCGTCATTTGCAGTTTTGATGTGCATTAAATTTATTGTAAGCTGCACTTTTCCATAGATTGCACACTCATTTTGGTTTATTGTGAATTATGGAATAGATATTAGTGTTCATATTTGACACGGAGTTATTTTGGGGCTGTACAAACTAAAATTCATTTTTGAATTATTTTATTTTAAGTTAAAAACAGCTTTTTCTTCAAAACAGTCATGTTTCAGTAAAATTTATTTCAAAGAAAAATTTTAATGCCCAAAAAAATGACCATCTATGACCTGCTACGCTCAAATCACTACAGTTATCCTTATTGTTACCGTTTCTATTTTAAATGCGTACATCGATACATAGTGTACATTGTGATTTGGGTTTGGACATCGTTTGAAAGAGAATAAGGCCCCTGTTCAATTGTGTTTGTCTACACAGGATGTAATTTACGACATGTCTTTTCTTTATCCAAACTTTATTCGAATGGTGCACACATATTTCGATCGAATGACATATGCACGCATAGATACGATGATCCAACGTTAAAAGGCGACACTATGTCAAAAAGAACAAATAAAATGTACAGTGATGAGATCGAAAGTGTCCCTTATAATTATTGGAAGGCACACATGCCGTGAACAAACCGCTTGCTGAAGAATTTAAATTAAATTCACTTAAACGCTAAACCAATCAACTAACAACAACACGAATACATCAAGGTTTATTGAAATCCTATTGAAATGGGCGTCACATAGTCTTGCCGTGACATGTGGGCTTCGAATAAGCTTGCTCAGTATTTGGTTATTTCAATGAAAACATTTTTATTAGAAAAAAAGAAATGTCTGTCAAAAAAGCCATCGCTGAGTAATTATTTCACAAATTAAACATGTTCAAAATGAATTTCTTGTACATTAAAATGAGTATGATATGAAATGTACACATCCATGTTTTTTTTTGCTGTCTCAAAACAATTTTAATTGAGTTTTATAATCGCGTCGAGTGCCAAGGTTTTGTATTTACAACTATATTTACAATCATAACATTTAAATCGGCATCCTTTTGTTCATTTTCTTTTTATTGTTCCAACTGCCTGCTCGAAACCTGATCTCTTTTTTTCTATCTGATGTTTACAAATAAGAAATAACAAAGTGAATGCAAAATCATATTATGTACTTTTCGCATCGTTGGAAAAGAATACAAATTCCAGGCGTGCATATTTTATTCATTACGATTCCACTAGAGTTACGTACTAAAAAAACAACAACTACAAATTTTAAACACAAATTGCATGCATATAAGAGAAATAATTGCGTGACATACGAACAAAAACCTGTGTTTTCACTTCGATGAAAAATGCTTACCATGCAAGTGGAAATTATAGAATAAAAAAGTGGCACAGGCAATGTACAATCATACTGGATGGAAGAACACCGGCACCAAATGAGATGCCCCAGAGAGAATGAGAAAATGTCGAACGAACGAAGAAGAAAAAAAATACAACAAAAGCAGCCACGCAAACAGATTATTCGTTTCAATGTTGTTTACCACACAGAATATTTTATGAATTTTCATTTCGATTTGCATTCAAAATGGTTGAGAAAAGGCAAGAGAAAAGGAACGAAAAGCGAGAGACAGAGCGAGAGTGAGAGAGCCAGACATTGTTGGCACGTACAATCAGAGTAACAATATTAAGCAGCTCGAACAACGCAAAAAAGCTACAACACAAAATTATGACTAGTTTGTAGATAATAATGAACATTTTACACTCATTTACTTAGCAATTTGCTCAGCAATAGAAACTCTGAGAGAAAAAAAGAGCACAAGGATTTGGTGGCAAAACGGCTTGTTACATCATTTTCATTACGCATGCAATTCATCTGTAGTTTTCTCCAACAGATTTTCGCCTTGACTTCTCCAATATTATTTCTGTTTCTCTCGCTCACTCGTTTTGCTCGGCAGTCTTCGCTTTATTCATCAGAGTTCTCCGTTTCACGTTAAATATTTAATGCACAAGAAATGAATTTTGTTGATGCAGCTGCTCTTGGCGTTACATTGTGTGCTTTAATGAAATCGAAAAAAGCACTTGCTTTCCATCGACGTTTTTCACCATCTTCGGTTTTTTCTTTTCCAAAAAAAAAACTTACCATTTACTATTTTCCCGAAGAAAATTTCATGGTAGCTGTTTTTTTTCACTCTTTTTCGCTTCTTTTCTATGTTTCGTTACTGCTGATCTCACTTGACTGCATTTTTACTTTCCAATTCTTAGCTTCCGCCAGTTCTTAAATCACATTTCATCTGTTGTTTTTCACCAAACTTTCTATCAAATGCATTACCAGTTGTTGAGAACAAAAAAACAACAATATATATGAGTCAAAGCGAATGTTGAAACGGAAACAACACAGCAATAATGTAATAATGCAGAGAGCATGACATTTTAAGAGAATATGATAGAGAAAAGATGAGCAGGAGAAAAAAAAACATTCACATACACATTCAAAATGTAAAACTTCCGTTTTATTGGGATGCAAAGTGCATCAAACTGAGTTATTTTTGCATGTTTTATAGCAAAACTTGATTTCTTTCATATTTTCTTCTGTCATTTTGCTTGATGCTGTGCTTGATTTTATCGTTGCTATCGTTTTGCGAGAACGCCACACTGACATTCGTATCAAAATCTAAGCGAATAAACTCGAAAGCACTTTACAAAATTATAATTGCAATGCAAAATAGTTTGCAAAAGAAAATGGGGTGAATATGTGTGTATACTCACATTCAATATTAAATGACAATCTTGAAATGTGAATTCACTTTTCGGAATCTTCGAAGTGGAAAAGACAAAATGAACGCTTTAAAATGGCATTTGATAAACTGTTTTTCAATAGCCGAAACAAGTGAAATACACTAAATTGAATTCATACATTTTACGTTTATCCGCAATAGTTCAATGAATATTTATGAACTTTCTCCACACTGTAATCGTATCTGTTAGTGCTGCATTTTGCAAAGATTTGACTGCAATGGAAAAAAAGTTTTTCAAAAAGAAAAAGAGTATCGGTTTGTCTGGAGAAAAGATAGTAATATGGAGAAACATTGACCAGTCTGTAATGATTGAGCAAAAAACGAATGGATATAAAATAAGTAAGCTACTCGACGCCATGAGTGAAAAATATTTTTTCACATAGTCAAATATTTCACTTAAAATGCACAGCGTGTCAGAATAATTTTTCATACTTTTTTTTTTAATTTGAAGATTTTATTTTGAAGATAGTACATTACATTTGACATGTAAACAAATCTTTTTTTTAAGTTGTGCATTTTGTAAGCATCGTAAATGCTTTTGCATGCTACGCATTATGCTCCGTAATAAGGTATAATATCGCCAAATACGTTATTCCTCATTCCTCATACAATGTTCTTTCAATAATCTGGTTTTTTCGTGGATTAGTTCTCTTTGTTCCTGTTCGTACCAATATTAGAGTAAGAAATGTTTCATCAGAATTTGATTTAAAAGAAAAGGGTAATAGCTTACTTCTGGTAATTGTTCATTCAATTGGTTCCATTCGAGGTAATAAATCTTTATAGCCTTCATGGCACATTCCCTAAAATTAAAGACACAAAATTGAAACCATGTCAAAATTAATTCATCGAATTTTTGTCAAATATACTACTTACTGTCTCTCATCTTGATCTTGAAGTCTCATACATTTAGCGCTGTTTTTCATGAAAGAAAAAAACGATTCTTCATAATCCGCAAACCATTCCTTGAATTCGGGATATTGAATGGCTAGCTTCTTAAGTTCATCACTGATGCATTTTTTTTGCTCCGGGGTTATCATCGAACCATGTCTATTTTCCCCAAATAAACCCAAAATACTGTGATCGATTTCGAAGCGGCTGACACCAGCATTCACCAACTAAATAAATGATCAGGTTGAAAGGAGTTACACACCGAAAATATATACATTGAACCAGACGAAAATGCCATTTAAAATTTGGAAGTAGTTGGAAGGTTGCTTGAAAATATATTTGTCCATCTAATTGTCTTTAATTAAATAATGATCTTGTGTATAAAAAATAGTTTTAAATGGTCTTCCAAATATTAGATGGTATTGTTTGTTTGTATATATTTTCTGTGTGTATCAATACTAGAAAAATATGTGAAATTACCATTATTGTTGAAAACAGAACACAAGTCACCAAAAGTTTCATTTTGAAAATAATTAATAATCGTGGCGCACTTTTTTGTCTAAAACCTTTGAAATTACAACTGTTGATTGGAATTATTTGTAAACTGATTATTTATAAGAAAAATAGTCAGCGTGAATCATTTTATCGGGAACAATAGCCAAATTTAATCAGCGACAATAATCTAACGATAGTATTGAATGTTACAAAGGCTACTTATCTCAGGAAGACACTTGACTTTTTATGAATTTCTTTTTTCCGGCATTTTTTTTTTATCAAAAATGTCCCATCAATCACTCTTTAGAATACGATTTATATTGGGCACGGTCTGTCTGATTCATCCATTTATCTAATTGAACTAAGTTTTAATTTAGTTTGGTATAATAAATGTAAAATTCAAGAACGTCCACTATGTGCCACACAAACTGAGAACTATTTTTTTAACAAAATAAAAATGATGTATTTTAAATTGTATTGTATTTCCAGTATGAATAATGATTTGATTTTTTATTTTCAGGTTGTTGAACTAAATGATGCATTGGCAATTAATTCAACATCGGTACGACTCGATTGGCATTTGCATATCAACGGAAATGAAGAATACATTGAGGTAAATTTGTAAAAACAATATGTATACTCAGAACTGCGTTTGTCATAACAGCTCGTGAAATAATCTGTTGTTTCTATTAAAAAATTGTAATTTCTTCATGTGCACAGGGTTTGTATATTCGATTCCGTGACTTAAGTGGTGGCTCTCAAAAATACAATATAATGACGGTAATGAGTCCAACGACTCAAAACTATATTGTTGGCAATTTGAAAAAGTTCACCAAATACGAATTCTTCGTGGCACCATTTTACCGAACGGTTGAAGGTCAACCTAGCAATTCAAAGATTGTACAAACATTTGAAGATGGTAAGTGATACTCCGTTTTACATTTCGGAACAAACCAATATAATAATATGATTATGTATTTTGCATAAATTTAAAATGAATAATTTACAATTGCAGTACCATCGGCTCCACCAGATAATGTTCAAACCGGAATGCTTAATTTAACTGCTGGATGGGTATGTTACAATATCTCAGATTTAATTTCGATCGAAATCGGTGATTGTAAATTTGAATTTGGTTTCAGGTACGATGGTCACCGCCTCCACCGCAGCATCACAATGGGCATCTTCTTGGATACAAGATTCAGGTATGCATAACAAAATTCAATTGAATTGTAAATGTTAACATATAAACTACAAATTGAGAATGCTACATGTTCAATTCTTCTTCATTTTATTTTTTCAATTGAAATTTTACCGGTTTTCTCTTCGAGTTTTAATGCTTGCATTCGAAAAATACAGCCGGCGTCAATATAGTTCACAAATGTGAACTTCAAATTATGTTTGATTTTCCATTAATTTGCTTGGTCACGTTATAATTCATGACTATTTTCACAGGTGAAAGCTGGCAATTCGAGTAAAGTTCTTGCACAAATGACACTAAATGCAACCACAATGTCGGTTATGTTAAATAATTTAACCACCGGAGCTACATATAATGTACGTGTTGTGGCTTATACACGTATTGGAGCTGGACCATATTCACAACCGGTATGTGTTTTGCACATTATAAAATATTGTCAATGGCAAATGGGCGAATGAGAGTCTATTCCCGTGTGCTAATACATTTTCACCAATTTTCATGGGAAATTTTCCATTCATTTACACGTGAGATAAATCGAATCGTTTTGCGTCTGTTTATTTTATGTTGTTTCGATCGTGTAAAAATGGTCGATTTGATAAATTACGCAAAGCGCAAATGTTTTATGAACTTGTGAAAAGTGAAAAGTTCATAAAATTTATTTTCGATGCTCTTTTTTTGTCCATTAAAATAACTCATGTATGTGTGGATGTTTTGTACTGCCATGGTGGATATATAAACAAGCACAAACCACATAGATGAAATATTTTCCAATGCAAAGAGAAAAAAGAACCGTACGTAATTATCTATGAATAATGGGCATTTTTTTTCATTCTCGCCAAATAAATTTGTTCAGGTTTCATTGACTATGGACCCAAGTCATTTGGTAACACCACCACGAGCACATCCAAGCGGTTCAGCCAACAGTCTCGATGACCACCACCAACAACGAAAACAACCACCGAGCCTAATTCATGAACCATGGTTTATCGTATTGATTTCAATAGTTGTATTGCTATTTTCATTCATTGCGACCGTTGCAATGATATTCTTCAGGCGTCGTCATCAAATTACAAAAGAAATCGGACACATGAATGGTAAATGTGGTGAAAATAGTTTTATGACATAATTTTTTCAATTTTTCATCTCACTCTCTCTCTCTCTCTCTCTGTCTCTGTTCCCTTTAGTTCCCGTTGTAAATGCAAACGATATAACTGCATTGAATATAAATGGAAAGGAAAGTTTATGGATCGATCGTGGTTGGCGTGCCGGCGATACAGATAAAGATTCTGGTTTAAGTGAAGCCAAATTATTGGGTAACTCAAGTACATTGTCGCAAGGAAACTATACGGATGGCGGAACTGATTATGCCGAAGTTGATACACGAAATCTAAGCACGTTTTATAATTGTCGCAAGGTGGGTTCTTTTGCAACAAATTAATACATTTTGACATTTAGATGATGCATTACACGACTAATTGAATATCCATTTGCGTTTAGTCTCCTGATAATCCGACACCGTATGCAACAACAATGCTACTCAATGGTAATGGATCTTCAGGTGAGAGCTGCACAAAACGTTCCGACGGTCATTCATCTGGTACATCAAGCCCCCATTCGGACCCAAATCAATCATTTAACACACAATCAAAAGCAAATCTTGGATATCCATCATTCCCACCGCCTGGTACAAAATCATTCATTTTCATCTTTTTATTGTCATTTTCACAAATCGAACGATTTTTTTTTCTTTCATTATCATGCTCCGTTTTTTTTTTCACTGAAAATAGCCGGGACATTTTCTTTAATAAATGTTTTATTTCTTCCTCAGCCAATTGGACCGAATTCTTACCACCACCGCCAGAGCATCCACCACCTTTGCCGTTAGCTAATTGCGCTCAACCGATGGGAATGTGCTATGTACCAACCAGTCCTGGATCAATGCGAAGAGCGGCAGCTCAATGGGCCGGCTCTGGATTGGCAAATCATCAAAAGTAAGTTACAAAAAAAATAATGGAGAGTGATTTTAAAAATTTTCACATATTAATCATTCAATTCCCGCCTGAATTTTCCTGAAAAAAAAAGGCGGTACATGATTAAAAAATAGAATCGATAAAAAAATTCAAATGTCATATAGTAAATGAACCATTTCTCATTTTTTTCTGTCATTTTTTGTTTACGCTCCAGTTTAATGGCACAGAACAATGGTCCGTGTGGTCCGACTTCCGTTCCGGTTGGTTATTCCCCATGGGGTCCATCACAGCATCAGTACGTGGAAAATTTCTATAACAATCCCATTCAGTATCCAAATGGATCGTCAAATAATGTACATCGTTTCCCACCAAATCATCAGCCACCGTTACCAAATGCAAATAGTACAGCATGCTATCCACAACATCAACAAACGACAAAAAGTTGCCATTCTCACTATCCATCAAATCACGCACACTCGGTCGAATATCAGCCATATCATCCGAACAATGGAATTAATCGGAAATGCGGCAATGCACGAATGTGCAGTAGTTACGATGCATTGACATCACCACAACAGCCACTGCTTCCGAATTCGACAAATTGGCCCAATAGTCAATCGAAAACGAATGGTGGTAGTGTTGGTGGTGGTGGTGGTGTCAACGGTGGCAGCGGTACGCACAAATGTAACAAACAAAATTCCCAACAACAATTATACCAATGTTCATCCGAATGTTCGGATCATTCATTGAAATCACATTCACAGCATTCGCATAGCAGTCAAGAGCGTAGCAAAAATAGCAATTGCAAAGAATCATGCCATCAGCGATCATCGTCACAGGCGAACAAACATCATACGTACAATGGAAAAACAATCAACCACTGTACAACGAACGGAAACGACATTTTAAATGGCAACGACAATATTTACGAGAATGATGACGAGACAACGGAACACGATCGCATGATTACCAGCACAAGCGATTGCTGTAGTTCGGCTGGTGAAGTTGATGGCGATTCATCGTGTTGCTCATGCAGTTTATATGCAGAAGCTGGTGAACCAACCAATACCACTACCACCACACAATCAACGTCGAACAATCAACTGGCAAAAGTTGCGGCTCAAAATTAAGAAGAAGACGACGATGAAAAAATAAAATAAATATATATTCAATTTTCAATATAAAATTCACCAATAGACTATGTGCATACGCATATATGAAAGTGAGAATATATATATAGATATATATATATGATAAAACTTGTTTTGTGATATACTCTGAGAATCAACACTTCGAATTTGTTGTGTGCGTGAAGAAGATAGATGGACGATCGGGTTAGTTTCTGCTAGATGATATTTCTCTGGGTGGCAATTTAATTGGAATGTGTAAATGGTGCAGTAATGCGCGGTCGGATGTTATGCAACAACCGCCATCACCACTAGCAACGGCAACGCCGGCATCGATTGCAACAACAATTCTTTGTTTTAGTTTGTTCATCATCATCATTATCGTCCAAATAATAATTACGCATATAATTATTACTTAAAATATGTAACATAAATATTCAAACATAAACTCAAACTGGGATGTTAAAATTCATTCACTGTTTTTGCGCTTGTTCACTCTTCAATTTACTCACTCACTCACTATCTCGCTCACTCTCTCTTTTGCTTTTTCTCTTTCTGTATCATTTTCTCTTTTGCGAATTCGTTTCGATAGAAGAAAAAAAAAAACTCGAAGCTATTTATCTAGCCGAAAATAAGCTTGTGCGATGAGAAGAGTATTGAAAACTTAATTAATTAAAAAGTTTTCAACTTCTCCACGGACCGTTAAGAAAACTTGAACTTTGCAAGTTTTAGCCGAAAATGTTTCCTCGGTGATGGTGCGGTGTTCAAGAAGCGATGAGAAGGAATGAGGCTACATCCAGGAGGGCAAAATGAGAGAAATACGAGGCAAGAAAATGAAATAGAATAGAGTTTGACATCGAGACGAAGAGACAAAAGTCGAAAAACAAAATATCCCCATTAACCACGAAAACAAGTGGGAGAGGCAAACGACAGCAAAATGTAAGAATTTCGCATCGGCAAAAACACAGCCAAAGCATTCAACAAGAATTCGAAATGGAATTTATCGTCATAAATGTGAATAGTGAAAATATAGTTTTATTGTACGTTGCATGATTACTCTTTAAATATGAAATTCCAAAATAAAGCATCTTACAATATGTACACATGCATAAATTTCAACGAACGAAAATGCACAATAACACAACTACAATGTAAACACAAAACAATACTTTGGTAAAATGGAATGGAACGATAGAGTGTTTCGTTATCAAACATACTTACGTACATGCACACAACCACATATATGCATAAGCACCGTTAAAACCAAAAAGCACTGCCAATTACTACCGTAATTTAGCTTTTCGAAAAGCAACAACAACGGACCATAAACAAAAGACCAGAGAGCTCATATATTGAGCAGACAACGTTGTCCAAAGTTTTCATTTTGGCAATTCGACTCTTGGTCGATGCCGTCATCACTTCGAAACGGTTTAAATGAGCTCACACAATAACCAAAAGTCTAACTTCAATGAGCCAGAATGAATGTGGATGTGTGTAGGTGCGCGCGCGCGCCCGCATGTGTGTCCATGTGTGTAAGTATACGAAAATTTGCATTTAAATGGTGCAATATTGAAAAGCATGTTTGCATCTAACCCTTAAACTCAAACTTTGAGAAACTTTTGTGGTTAATTGTCAAACAATACCATTTATTAAAAAGCCTAAACTTGTTCTTCGTCCTTCGATAACTTGCATACACATGCACACATGCTTACGTACGTAAAGATAAATACACATACACACACATATATTTATATATATATATTGCAAATAATTACTCAATAAGGGCGGATCAAGTTGCTAAGATTCAAAAAGCAAACACAATTTTGGAAAATACTTTCGACAAGTATTAAGTTGCCAAGCTATCATACACTTATATTTTTCCCATATGGTCAACCAATGCAAAATGGAGTTTTATCATTACGCTGTATCTATTTAAATCGAATGTATATCGCTTAGAACATTGATTAAGCAGCAATGCACAATATACATACAGAAACATTCACTCATTCGCAAACACACACTCACACACATTCGCAATTTTATATGCTATGCTTATAGAAACTTTTAAGAATAATAACAGCATTCTCTGTAATTCAAATTTCAGAGAGAATTTTGGAAAAAACATTCATTTGTTTTGGAAACTGCATTATTTTAACAAAACATAACAATAGATAGCAAAACTGATGCAAAGGCATAAAATGCAGATCAGATCTTGTTCTAATGCTATTGAAATATATTATATGTAATGCATTTGAGTTGTTTTTTTCTTTGACGAGAAAACTGAAGCAGAAGAATGTTTCTTTTTTTCTTCATTTTTTATCGATTGTAGAAAGTGGATTTTGGTAAATATGTTTGGATGCGCTCAAAAAAATTATAGAAAAACATATCACATACAAAAAGCGATGCGAGAAAATGAAAAATTGTTTATCATCGAAAGATGAAATCTTGTTTTAAAAAGAATATGCCAGGCACACGCAATTTGTTCATGTGATCGAATTGTTGTACATAAAATCATATCGATATTGTTTCGACCCATATTTTTAGATTTGAAAAAAAAAAAATGTTTGAAAATGTGTCATTTTCTCTCTAGCTTGCTTCTACTTCCATGTCCCCAAAACAAAAGCATTAAATAAGTTTTACTCACGTTTTTGAAATATCCCTACCGACCGATTGATTCAATATCATATTTCATACACCAACCGAACGATCCACATCATTACAAAAAGAAATCCATAGTTTTTAGAATTTTTACGAAAAGAAACATAAAGACCAAGAACAAAACTGTTTTGTAGACACCCGCCACATTCCGCATTTCAAACACCACTCATCCATACACAAACACACAAACTTTTTGATAGAAACAAACTCATAGACAAGTAGATTATATTAAGTAAAACCACATACATGTTGACCATATTTCATTTTTCCTTTCTACCCGATCCCGATGAATCGGGAAAGTCAACAACAACAACAAAAATTGTATCAACATGTTCGAATTGAAAATACAAAGAATAAAGCACTAAACTTTGAAAATAGTTGCGCAAATGAAAATAAATGAAGAGAGAATAATGAATGTGTAGTGAATAATCGGCCATTCAAACAATGGCAAAAACGCCATTGATAAAATGCATTTCAACACTCAATTAAACTAATGAGAGAAAGTAAATAAGACGAAAAGTATACCGGAAGAAATTAGCACTGCAACCGACGAATTATAGTCAAAATCTATTATAAAATAGTAAAAATAAATAAAAAAAAACTAAAATATATGTATTGTACGATTATAAACAATAATAATATTATATTTAGATATATAAGTTATATTATAGAATTAAAAAAACACCGAAAAAACATTTGTACATATATACTCTTAAACGTTTCTTGCTCGTAATAATTAATCGCATAAAACAAATGAAATTATGTAAAATCGTATAGCAATATTGATGAATTTCCTAGTTCGTTTGCGTTCTTTTTTAACTTGTTTTATTTTTTAACGCATCCTATATAATATATAAATATATACATAAAAAAAGAAACAGCGAAACTAGCAACAACCGATTATAAAAGGAAAAACAATGAAACACATTCACTGATTCAGTGATTTTTTTTTCTTTCGTTGTTTTTGTTTTTCACTTCATAGCAATGATCAAATTAGACATGTAGTTTGTAAAGTTGTTTGTTTTGTGCAGCTAATTTTATGTATTCTCTAAAACCGTTTAGTGTGTATGAGCCAAGTAAAACAAGAACGATTGAAAAGATGAATAAGAAGAAAGGTGAATTAAGCGAAATGAAAAAAAAAATGAATTAAGCGCAACATTTAAAATCCTAATCTTTACTGCAACAACACACAAGGTACCTGTGATATTATTTTAGTTTTCCTTTTGAAGCGGCGTAATACACAACATACATTTATATTTAAACAAAAATGAAACACACACACTAATTTAAAGTGAAAGAAAAACACACACAACAAAAATATTAATTACAAAATCATTATATCGAAGAAAAAAAATTAAATGTATCGTAGAATTTTTAAAATGCTGTAAAAGGGTAAAATTAATGGAATAAAATAAAAAATAAAAATGATAAAAAAAACATAACAAAAAAAACCATTCACATTTACATTGAAGTTATAATGAGAAAAAGGACGTTGATATGTGATAGGCCGTTAAAGCGTTATTTATAAAACAAACAGAAAAACAACAATGCAAGACATTTTCCATTTTTCTTCCTTTCGAATCCAAATGTTCCATCCATTTGGTTAAATGAATCACTTTCTTTTGCTCTTTTTCATTTTGGTAGGTTTTCTGCATTTCATTTTCGGTTGGTCAAAATAAATCCGAAACGATTTTTGTTCTTAAATATATTAATCTATAAATGATGTAATGTAAACTCTGACTGCATCAATATTCTTCCAGACCAGACATTAGGCTCGAGCTATGCATATAGCGGCTGCTATTTTATAGGTGCTATTCATAGGCGCTATTTAATTCGTGTGCTGTGTGTAACACCGAGTAGGAATATCATAGCCTACTATTCTTTTGTACATTTGAATGTGAGTACAAGAGAGATGTAGAAAATAACACACAATATGCATAAATGCATTAAAACGAGATAAATAGCGCCTATGAATAGCAGCTATGAAATAGCAGCCGCTATATCCATAGCTCAAACCTAATGTCTGTTCCAGACAGACAAGCAAAAGATATGTAATCACACATGGATAAATATTTAGCATTTTTGAACTTAACACATTACGTATCATGAACGAAAGAGAGCTAGAATAAGTGAGTTTTTACCAATATGTCATTCAAACGGATTGACAACCCCATCTCTCGCTCCCTTAGACTAAAATGAAATGTAAAACAATAACAGAAGAGAAAAAACCGTAGTTAAAATCACTCTCAATTTTTTTTCAATACCGCGCAATGAACTTTAGTCAAAAAAAAATTCCATTAAAATACAAGCAAACACAGCATCTCCAATAATTTTGTATGGATTGACTGGTTTTCCTTCTGTGCATACAAAGATCCATAACAGATGTCATTTTGTTCAGTTGAACCGGCAAATCTATTGGAAATTCTGTGAATGTGCAACGAATTGCAAGCGAAGAAATATAAAATATATAAGTAAATATTTAATCATATTATTCGCATACGCCTATCCATCAGAATTATTACACTTTCATACACACACATATACACTCACACCACTCACTCCATTAGTTAGGCAAAATGTGTGTAAACAAGAAACTTCTTTTTGTAAAATCAATTGAAACCTAGCGAAGTGACATAGAGATATTACTATTTCAGAATGACAAAAGAAAAATTGAAGGACAAAAAAAAAAAAATACGTAAAATCATAAGCGCAGACGAGATAGATGATCCAATATTATATTAAATTAAAACACACAGAACAAATCACATTCACACACTCACACAAATACATGGTAAATTATAATAATAAATGAAATCATTGTATAAAAAATCGAAGACAGAAGATTAAATTAAAGTACGAAAATAAAAGTTTGAAAAATAAAATAAAAATCGAATGCGTTTTAATGTCATTCTTTACTTTTGAATTAGCAACATCGGAGGAGTTTGAGCACCATCTGTTGTTTGATATCTGTATGATATTCGTGTAATAACGGTAAGTGACAGCGCGAAAAGCCGACTTCAAACGAGATTTGGCTCATATTTATTTTTATGCCGGAAAATCGGTATTGAAAACGCTTGCCATCGTCGCTTGTCAAATAGAGTCTCGATTGTGTGTGTGTGTGTGATAGAGCGAAAAACAGCAGCTCATATTGCAATGAACGAACAAAAACATTTGTTCGAGATTAAAGAGCTAGCGTACACACAGCGTGTTCATATGCTTTAAAATGCCATGTGACGCTGACGGTGATCGAAAATAGACACATTTTCACATTTGTTTGAAACTTCTTTGCTGCTCTCTGCTTTTACGTTGAAAATTCGAAATGCAAGTAGCGAGACGAATGCTCGATCTTTCGCTGTTTTGCCGTCGTACAACAACATCGAAGACGACGACGGCGACGACGACAACGGTTCTAGCTGGGTTTGCGTCGCTCTGACACACGCACACCAAATGAAACGAATGATCAAAAATGTTCGTCCGCCTGCAACTTACATTCGCTACGGGGAAAACGCCAAAGTTCAGTGAATAGCAAACCAGTCACACTAAAATACGGTATTGTTTTTATCTGAATATAGGAAAAATTGCTCTCCCACGAAAAGAGAAGGAAAAAAAAGAAGATGTAAGCGAGAAAGGAAGTGAGTTTGAGAAAGCTTCGATTAGTAACAGACAGATGAAATATTTTTCTAAATCCAAAGATTAAATATTCGTCGTCTGCTTTTGCCACTCATTTCAATATATAAATTAGTTTGTGCTCAATTGTTATTTTAATAAAGACATAAAAATGAGATGCTCAAATCAAATCTACAATCAAAACTTATTTGAACGAGCATCGAACAATACACAGGTTATGGCATAAGATAAGTGTTTGCCGTCATCTTTGATCAATTTAGAGAATTCGCGTGAACAAAAAAGAAATGTGTTTATTGCACTGTTTGTAGATGCAATGCATTGTGCTAGTTAATGAATTTTTTACAAGCAAATTGAATGCATTGAAATTGATCAAATGCAAAAGATAAATAACTAAAGACGCGACGTGTATGAAGTGCAATAACATTGAATGTTATCAAATGTTATTGATAGGACATGTTCTAGAAGGAATTTATGCCGTTTTCCGTCTATATTTGGTTAGATAAGTAGATTTGTGTGTAGATCTATCCGAAGGGAATCATGCATTTTCCAATGGCTAAAATGCAAAATCAACCAAAAAAAAAGTATTCGTATTTTTAGATATCATTATTATTTGGCTTCAAGTGAAACAAAAAAGAATCTTTGTGCATCGTTTGCCTTGTGTACTTTCTCTCTTTTACAAGATCATTTGCTCTCTCACGTTGAAAATTAGTTGAAACATTTACTGCATCAATTTTCAACATAAAGTGAAAATAGACAAAACGCGCATTTTAAAGAACGGCAACTGCAAAAGCATATATAACACACAAACAAGACCGCTAAACATTTCCCGAAGACTCGATTCTTGAATAAATAAATATAGCGAAAAACTCACATAGAAAATTTAACGATATGCAATATATGTTGTGCACAAATCTATTTCATATGATCTTTTTTTTTTTCTTCCTTTTTCTTGCCCGTTCATTTTCACTACACAATAAAAAATATATGTGTGTTACGATCGCTTATTTCGCTTGAATTCGGTTTCGATTTCGATTTACAGCCGCTGACGGAGTGTATGCACTAATTCTTTTCTCTTAAAAATTTGCGACTTTTTTACGTCTTTCACATCAATTTATATGGCATTTTCATTGAATTCAGATTGTGTGTGTATGTGTGACCAAATTCATATAAACGAAAATCCGTTCAATAAAAATTGTCATTTTGTATGAATGCTCATCGAATAAAAAATAACACAATGATGACGATAAGGAAAGGAATTTTAAGCCAAACTGAGCATCAAATGAGTAAGAGATTTAAATTGCCGTTAATGAATCAGTTCGATGATTTTGAGCAATCTTAATGATCGACATGCAAAACACACACACAACACTATGGAAAAGTGTCGTGTTTAAAATCCAAACGAATGAAAACGATTCCAATTAAAATATAATAAAAGTGAAAAAACCCATAGAGCCTTCACACGGTCGGATGATTTTTCTTCGCTTTATGAATTTCGGCTCATACGCGTTATGTATGTCGGTGGTTGTGTTACTCTATTAACATGACAAGAAAAACGCGAATTATTGTAAGAATTATGCCGACACATACATTAAAAATTAAATAAATCATTTTATACGAAATGACGTCAAAGAGTACAGAGAATGAGAGCAAACGAGCAGCATCGTCGACGAGACAGTTTCGATGCGTGCCGTTGTCGATCAACTTGAATTAAAAGAAAACTGGGTTATGGTGTTGGTGTGTTCGATTAAAAGCAACAAAATTATTTTCCGACGACGCATTGAAACGGTCATTTGAGTGTACACAAAGTTTGCCTTTTTTCAATTCAACTGGAAATAGATTTGGATTTTACACACAATGTCGAATTTAATGCTGTAATTTGATTGATTAAGTGCAAATTGAAATTTTATTGGCCATTTCAACATCAAAATCGCCCGTTGGGAAAGTCGTTAAAAGCAGAAAATTCGTTTTTTTTTTCTTCTGTATGTGCGCGATGGGTTATCGAATTTATAGCTTGCGCACATAGTGACAAATGGTCGAACAGATTTTTTTTTGTTTGGTGAGGCGCCAAAATGTGAAAGCATTTCCAACGCACACAAACAAAACCGAATTAATAGCAAAACAGCGAGAAAAAAATCATATGAAAAACGTATGAAGCAAACGTGAAAAACTGGTTCAGTTCAAAAGAGCATCGGTTGCCGCAAGTATTACTCAATACACCCGGCCACAAACAAAACCACACCAAATGTCGCATATCAAATAACAAACAATTAACAAAAATCAATTTATCTACTTTTTAAAAAATCTTATTTTCGTTTTTAAACCATTGATAATTTGTCAAGAGTAAAAAGAAAATGCGAAAAACCTCTGAGTTGCCAATTATCGCAACATTGATACAAACAAATGGTGCTTTCATATTTATTCAATAGTGATTTTCTGCTGCCAATTATCTATTAGTGCCTGTTTGATACATCTCGAAGACAAATTGATGCTTCGATTTTTCTTGATGAAAATAAACCGATGAAAATATATGCGCATCAGACAAAAAACGCAATTCAATTCAATTTTTGTACTCCGTAAAATTGCGTACATCGGTGAAAAGTGGCCGCGCATTAACCACATCTTTAAAGTGTAGACGAAATGATTCATTGTGCATTTTCATTTCGCCTTCATCCATTGGCGGCTGTCATTTCTGTGCGCATTTTACTGTTTTTGTTTTGTTTATATATTTTTTTTTATTTTTTTCTTCCAGTATTCACATCAAAGACACGCAAAAATTGTTTTCTTTTATCTGAAAAGCATCGCAATTAAATGAAAATTTATAGCATCGAAATGAATAAATCACATACGAGAATGATGCGTAAAATTTAAGTGAGTAACTTGAAGTGGCTCATTCATGAAAATTATCGACACAATTTTCTAGATCATTTCGAATTGTAAATCGTAAAGAAAATACTTAAAAATTTAAGAAAACTGATTTCAAATTGAAGAAACAAAAGTATGAATTCGTCTAGTCTGAGAAAGCAACATGGAAGCATCCATAGGATACGTGAGTTTGAATTGGAAAAGGTTAGTATATCGTGTGAGTGTGTATTAGATTCGAAAAAAGGAAAGAAACAAAAAAAAAACAGAAGAAAATTCCGATGTATCACATTCCTTAAAGATGATCAAATGCGCCATGCGACCAAAATACTTGGAATATTTTCTCTTTATTTCGTCTTTGATTAAAATTCCGTATTTTTTTCAGGTTAATCTATCGGATGAGTTTGATATTTTACAAATTGTCGGCGAAGGATGGTTTGGCAAAATTTTATTGGTTGAACATAGAGCGACCGATACAGAAATGGTGTTGAAAGCATTACCGAAACCGTACGTTTCGCTACGAGATTTCTATCGAGAATTTCATTATGGACTGCATTTGGGCGCACACAAAAACATCGTTACAACTTATGACGTTGCTTTTGAAACGGCTGGTTTTTATGTATTCACACAGGAATATGCACCATTGGGTGATCTAACGTCGAATGTATCGGACATTGGTATCGGTGAAATGCCCACCAAACGTGTTGCCAAACAAATTGCATCCGCTCTTGATTATATTCATTCAAAGTAATTTCTTCATTTTCCATTCAAAATTCCATTTCATTTTTGGTGCAGAAACACAGAACTAAGGAAAATATTCTTTATTTCACAGAGACTTAGTGCATCGAGATGTGAAATTGGACAATGTTTTAGTTTGTCGGTCCGATTTCTCTCGTGTAAAACTATGCGATTTCGGTGAAACTCGCAAGGCTTATAGTTATGTACAACGACGAAACGAATGGCTGCCGTACAGTCCGCCAGAAGTACTTTCAATCAGTACAGACCAAACATATCAGTAAGAAAACAACAATTTTCTTCTTCTTTCTTTTGAAACAAATCTATTTTTGGAATTGATCTCTTCAAATAATAAAAATCAATTTGCATTCTAGAACGGTTCCATCGCATGATTTTTGGCAATTTGGTATTGTACTGTTTGTGTGCTTAACGGGTTGTCTTCCATGGCAAAAGGCGGCATCGGATGATCCTCGATATATGCGATATTTGGTATGGCAAAGCTCAACTATGGTTATTCCCATCAAACGAACACCAAAATTATTTAAATTGCTCACAAATCGTGCATGTAAACTATTTCGTAAATATCTTGAACCGATACCGGAACGTCGACCAAAGAATCTATCCGATCTTCATAAATTCTTGGACGATAGATGGCTTGCGAAAAATGCAGAAAAAGATATGATTGGTGAGTTTGGCAAACGGTTTTTATATATGTTACATTATTTTGTACGAAAGCACAATTCTGACGCTTATTTATTTTCCAATCCATTTTCAGCAAACGAACCGGATGAATTGTGTGCGTCAATGTATTCGTTTCACAGTAGTCCAGAGGAAAAGAATAAATTATTGTATGCATTGACACAGCATGGCATTGAAACGACGGTAGATAGAGTGGCTAAAAAGAAACGAATTCGAGATTGGATTCAAGAGTCTGTCATTCAAGAGGAAGAGAATGAGAACGACGACGAAGAAGAAGACGAAGAGGAAATTCGTCATACAAGTCGAGCACCGGTACCGGGTCACGTTTCCTCAGTTCGTGCTCAAGAAAAAGAGGCACGCACACAAATTGTATCGACTGTCAAAGATGCAGCCAACAAACACATAAATCCGCGAACCGGAAAAATACAACACGGACCAAGTGAAATGGGCCATCATACGACGGATAATGTTGAACGGACATCGCAGGAACGCATAACCGCGCAGCCAAAACAAATGGACCATACCAATGTACTGCAACCAAGGCGACGAGAAAATGATGTCTACGAATATCGTCGTACAACAAAATTAGTGGATGTTGGATCGCAAACATCAAGTGAATCACAAAAACAACTTGAAGCGGCTAATAATGCTGCACGAACCTATACACCTGAACGACCGAATTCCATTGGTGCAATAATCGATTCACATTCGGTACCAACCGTATCACATACACCACCATCTCTTCCATATTCAAATAGTAAAAGTCAAAATACACAAACAAACCTGAGTCGAATAGATCAAACAACATCACGTGGCTTTATGTCAGCATTCAATTCACTTGCCACCGTCGCCGTTCCCGTTGCTATACCAGAGATACAACAAACTCAGCCAAAATGTGGCCAACAACCGGTATCGTCCAATGAGACGAGAAATAATAATCGTGATCGATCACATTCACGACAAAGTTATCAACACCGTCACAACACGACTGCACTTACAAAACAGCCGCTTTCACGTTCTGTACACAATTTCAATAATTTATCGCCCATCAATGACAGTGGCTATGGTTCATTGGATAAACTTCGTTCGAATGATGGTGCTAACGTTTTGTTGGCATCACCAACCTTTTCAAAGCGTTCAATCGTTCAATCGAAATTGATCACGTTGCCAAATGGTGGCAACGTTTCAAGCAATGACATTATTCACATCAATGGTAAGTCACATTCACAACACGAAAGTAACAGCCCATTTCATTCGGATTCTGGAGGTGATGGCAGCCCACGCGGTTCAAATGGTTTTGTCAATTATGCCGGCATTAATACATCAGCAACATTCATACCGACTGAAAGAAATAATCTACGAGTTAGCATGAAAGATACAGCATACGATCGAGTTCGAGGCATGCGACGAAAGAGATGATTTCAATTAAATTCATTACATATAGAAAAAAAACCTATTAGAGGTATATCGACTTTGACGAATCCAACCATTTATGTATTCATTCGCTTTTAATTTCCATTGAAAAAAGATTGTTTTAAACGGGAGTCTCCGAAGAAGGAAAAAAAACTTTTAAAATTTTCTTCGAATTTGACTTATTAATATGGAATATTATAAAACGAAATAAATTTCACAAACATTAGCGTGTTTTTTTTAATTGATTATTTGTTTTATTTTATTTTTTTTTATATAAATTCTCGTTTCACTTAAAAAAATAGTTCATCTCAAATAACTTTTAAATTGGTTTCTCCAGCATAAGAAAAGAAGCCTTAGAAGTCTTCTATGTATATATCACCATATTTCATGGAAAAATAAATGCAAAAATATATATATATATTTCCATCAGACCCTTCATCCATGAGCAAAACGATAACATACATAATTTGTATGATTTCTTTTATGGTAACTTATAAATATGTTGATGTTGTTTTTTTTTTTAATTTAAGCTAATACTAATATTAAATGTATTTGATTTTGCACTTTTAAATTAGTTGTGTGATTGTTGCCTCGCTACATGTAGATTTTTTTGGTTAAATTGGATAATTAACAATTTTATTGTATTATTTTCTTCTTTCTTTTTTAAATATAATTTCTCTTAAATTCGATCAGCTACAAATGTACTTCTCATAAACGTTAAATAAGTTAGCCATTGCTTTATGTGAAATACCGTTAAATATACATATGTGAAGGCTATTCAATAATTCTGTTCAAGGTTTCACCATAAAATTCGCAGATTATTGAGTCTCACATTAATTCGAGGTACGATTCTTTTCTCATCATTAAATTTCTAGTTCCCAACTTATTGTCCGTGCCATGTGAAAACTCCCAAAATGTTAAGTTTAAAATGTGGAAAGTGAATGCACTCTGTGCACCGTATTCCGAATATAAACATCTCTTATTTACTAAATCCTTTAGTATTGTACTTTTTTTTCCTTGCGTCGTTCACCATTCTTCTTCTTTTTTTCAGTTCGATAAATAAAGTTTCTAAGTAGATTTTCAGTTTGTTATTACTATTATCATCACATCGATAAACATTATATGTTTAGTAGGATTGTCGGTGATTGAAAGCAATTCCATTGTTTGGTTGTGCAGATCAATTCTCTCTCTCTCTCTTTCTCTTTCTCTTTCAGTTTATCGCATTGACAGAGAAGTCATTTTAAATAAGTTTATTTTTTTTGGGATCGTTGATTAAGGTGGCTAATTCTCGGTTTTAATGCTAATGTTATTCGATGATGCTGCCTGGTAATCATTTGAATTGCTCAAAATGTCTCGACCAATGTTTTCGTTTGTTTTTTCAATTTTTTGTGGTAATACATCATCGTTCTTCTTCGGCACTTGTTTGCTTGCTGTAACAATCGCCGGTTTTTTCATGTCTGAATTCACCGAAATGCCATTTATATGTTCGCCGTCTGGTTTCACAATTTGTTTTTCATTTGTTTGATTTGGTGCTACACTCGACTGTCTGTCGACCAGCAATTTGGCAACTGGAAGTGGTGGACTTTTGATTTTTTCCTCATTTTTTGATAAATGCGCATCGTTGCTGGTGGTACTGGCTGATATTTTATTTTGTACTTGATTTTTCGGCAATGATGTATCCTTCGATTTTGTACCGGACGCTGAACGATCTTGCATTTGTGCAATGTTATTCACTTTTTCTGAAATTTCGTTGATTTTTTCATTGATTCTCTCTAAAACTAATTTTTGATTTTTCTCATTTTCTCTGGTCAATTGACTTTTTACTTGGTCCAACATTTCTTTGGTAAGCTTAGTATCGACATTTTCTTTTGCATTGATTGCGATTTCTTGCTCTTCACGTTGAATGGCCTCATTATTGATCACCGAATCGGATGGTTTTTTATCGGTGGTCGATTCGCTCAATTGACTTGCAATGCGATTTGGCTTTGGTACATCGATCGATTTTAGTAGTGTATTAACACTTGGCTGTTGAACACTTTCAATGTGTTTCGATTCAATCGCATCTTTCATTGGCGGTGACTCATCTTTTTCGATTTTCGCATTTGATTCTCGAATTGATTCACTTGGCGTTGTGATTTTTGATGGTTTTGTTTTTCTTGATCGTGGTTTTGATAATTTACCGCTTGAATCATATACGATGTCAATTACCGGTTCTTGTGGTCCAATTTCAACTTGTTTGTTTAATGCTTTAATTTTCGCTTGCGCTATGAAGGGATCGTCATTTGCCGATGGCGTAATATGAATGTCTGGCAGTCGATCAATTGGAATATTGGCACCAGATTGTTGGTCATCGATTGCACCGAGATTGGCATACGTACCAAGTATCATGATCAAAAATCCAAATACCAACAAGAACTGTTTTTTTCGAAAAGAATTAGTGTATATTTAGCAAAATTGGAAAGTGAATATAAATTTACCTGAGCCGCAAGACGTTCGGTGGAGTTTTTCTTGTTGATTTTTATGAAACACGATGCTGGAAACATTATGCAAATTGCAACGCCAATGGTTGAACCAACCAAACCAATGATGAGCTCAATCGATGGTATTAAAATGCCCATGATGAGTGCAACCAAAACCATTGAAATTGTTATGTATTTGAAACGATGCTCTGGAATGTAATGCGCCGTATCCGAATGTGACTGTAGAAGAGGTTGAATAAACGTGTTATATTCGTCGTCCAAATGTTTACAACGCTCATCTTCATCCTCAGACGATGATGCACTTACTCTATGATACAACAATGAATACAAACTCGCACGGCACGGAAATATCACCAATGGAAAACTAACGGCAACCGACAACACAAAACCCATTTGAATGATGTCGCTGGCCAACGATGGTGACAGGCTTAGCAACACATTTCCCGAAAAATGTTGATCGTGGAATGCAACATAACCAAAAAAACCAACACATATATAGACCATCGTACAAATACCCGTACCATATTTTATGATGTGATTCATTTTGTCGATCGTTTGATTTGGCAGCGATTCGTAGATTTCGAATGTTTGCATTTGACACGATAATGCCATGCTAAAGATTGGCAAACATTGGGTTATGCCACTTGGTCGCCACCACCATACATTATTATACCACGAATTTGTTACCATTTTACTCTCCGATTCGAAAAAGATCTGAAAAAAAATCATCATTAATTTTGATAACATATGGGGAAATTTAAACAAACCTTCAGCACCAAGCAGAAGTAGAAAATGATAGAAGAGATGCACATCAACGATAGACTTTCAATGTTTCTCAATAAACACAATGGAATTATACAGAATATCGTTACGAGAATCATGATAAACGTTCTGAAAAAAATTAACGGATGCATTTATTTAATTACAAATAATTGAAATTCAATTATTGATTGTGTAAATATTGACGACTTTTTTGTTGTGTTCATTCCAGCTGAACAACAATTACAATTATCAATAGCAGCGATTGGACGTCTCGAACTAAGAATGTTCAATACCTTAATGAATCTGTGCTATTCACGTTGAATAGTTTTGCGATGAATTGTGGTCCCAAATCGCCAACAACAACAAAATATGTGATGCATGTACCCATTAAATATCCGATTACGCATAATTCAACCATCAGCTTCCCAGACGAACCGAAAATATATGAAGCTGAAATCCCAAAAAAAAAAATTAATCAGCATATGAAAAATCAAATAAAATGCAGTTGCACTGTGCACTCCTATAATGATATCCCACGTTGTCAAAATTCTGTGATGAAACTTACCCAAAAATTCGAAATTTTTTCGCCGTGCTTTAATCGAAGATTTTAAGAGGTAATGACACGCAAGTCTTGTAATTGCATTGCTTAAAGCGAGCAATAAAATAGACAAAAGAATGCCGCACTGAAACGAATTAAAAATCGAAACAAAAATTAATAAAATTGATATAAATTTCATCATTATATCTAAATGTACCTTTTGAAAGCAAAATGGCATCGCAAGAATTCCAACGCCAATAATACTATTGGCCAATGTCATAATGTATCCCGTGTTTAAACTCATTTTGATGAATTTTCTCGATTTGGTTCGAATTCAAACGAAAATATGTACGAAAAATGTTGAATCGATTTCTGCAAATGCGAGAAAAATGTGAATCGATGTGTATGGAGTGCGAGTATGATTGATGGAGAATCTGAAATACGTTGAAATGTTACAGCTTTTTGAGTGGCTGCGATTCGTTGAAATTAAAATGAAATTGATGATGTATGTATAATATTGGCACAAGGCACTTTGCACAATTTCTGTTGGTTTTCATGTGTTTTCAGCTGTTTTGTTTGCACCTCTGTTCAATGCACCTTAATGCAGTGGCCAACATTAGAAAATACTTTCGTGGAAGAAAAATGTTGCAATGTAAAAGAAAGCAATTGATAGAGAAAGCAATTGAAAAAAGTCTCCTTTAAACGCACTAGCAATTATCCAAAATTGCGTCCAGTCCAGTATGGTGGGAAGTAACAATGACAGTCTAATCGTTGTATTTTTATGATTAGATTCTCTAAATAAGCGAATCCAAATAATCCGAATGAATTTTTATTTTAAATCATCGACATGAATTAGCGATAAGATACGATAAGGTACACGTTTATTTATTCGTTCAAATGCGTGGCACATTTGTTTTTGGAACATTCGATTATTTCGCAAACACTATTGATCCAAATGGGAGAGTTTATTTTGGGTGTCCAATTAATATTCGGTTTTTTTTATGCCGAATCAAGGGCAACTCCTTGGATTTTACGTAATTTGATTCTGCATTATTTGCAAATGTTATTGTACAAACAAATCAACAAATAAAACAGTATATTTATCTATAAATTTATTCAACGTAGTGAATACACAACATGATTCATTGTAAATAATGGAACTGTCAAGAAGCGATGACGTTAGCGCGATGATGAGAAACGTCAACAATACGTGAAACAGTAACAACAAATTTAAGCCGGATTTCTCGGTATCATTTCGATTTTTAGTGATTTTCAATTCATATTTTAAAAAAAAAAAGTGAAAAAAATGGTTGGGAAAATTAAATATTGAGCAATTTTTGAAGTAACCACATAATAAACGATGATAAAATGAAAGAAACACTAAGAAATTATCTAGCCCGAAAAAGAAAACATTTCAAATGTGCACAGAGTGTAGCCCAAAAATGCGGTCGTCGTGCAGTTTATCTAAGCAAGACACAACAGATGACATGAACATAATACAAGAGGAACGAGAGTGTGTTTTGGCAAACATTGAGTTAGAAGAGAGCAACAACAAAACATAATGCATGTATGTATTTAGTTCTGTCAAAAAGGTCACCTTCACACGCATTTCGTAAAAGACACACATTTTCATACACTCTCTCTCACTCTCCCTCTCTTACACACTATTCAATATTCTTCTAAATGGATTATATCACGGTTGTGCGAGCCGAAACACATTATTGACAAAAAATGTGTAGTTGCGAATAGATCAAAACAGTTTTAAATTGTTATTGTTCGATTCGGTATTGGATCGATGTGAGATACGAAGTCGATTTGCAGTTGTAAATAAATAAAGAATTGCAGTGCCATTAAATTCTTGCATTCAAATTAGATTGAAACTCGATTTAACGGTAGCCACAGCAAATAAGTGTTTTGTTTTTTAAATCAGCTGACCGGGTTTATTTATGAATAAACAAATTACGATTGCCATTTTCAAGAGAACATAAACACTTTCAAAAAAAAAATCTCATTTTTTTTGAAGTTTAAAATAAAAGCGGCCACATTTTCAATCACATACATTGGTGGTTGTGCTCACGGTAAGTTATACGTTCTAAATTGTGAATGACGGCTATGCATCTCGGTTATTATCGCCTTAACACAAATACATGTGCAATATTCAAGAGGTGTCTCCCATATCCAATTGTCATTAAATTTGAACCACAGACTCCAGTTATGATTGTATGCAAAGCATAATCAGTAAATCAAATCACGAACGCATTGGTCGAAAAATTTGCAACATTTTGCCTTGACAAATTTTTTTTATACTCAACCCCATTGTCATCGAACGAAAAACTTTGAAATCGTTTCAAAAAGTGTTTGGAAAAAAAATTAAGTAAAAAACGGAATGAAATGATCGGTTCGTGTTTGAATTATTTGCTTGGAAAATTGTGTGCGCTATTTTCACACATCACAATATGTCGATCGAGAAAACGGGTAATTTGTGTGCATTGTTTTTTTTTTTGTCTTGTTTCGCCATGAAACATCAAAACGAATCGAGAATATTGAATTTGACGAAAAACGCATGATTCTCGATTGAAATGTTGTTTACCTATTTTTAACACGAGCTCATGTGGGCTATTGATTTCAATGTCAATGACACATTCAATGCGGAACACTTTTGCACTAGATAATTTTTTTTCGTTTTTTTTTTTTTGCTTTATTACGAATCGCATGTCATATTTTCGTGTTTTATTACTCCATGCCAATAAATGATATATAGAATGTTGCCTTAAATGTGCGCTCATCTGTTTGCCGAACGTCAATTAAACTATTTTTGTTGAATTTCAAGTTCATTGAAAGGTTATCAGACGACGACGATGGCATTGCGGAAACTTCTCTGTCGCAGTTGTCGTGAGCTTTATCTCTCCCTCTTCTCAATTCGGTTTGTGTGCAATCCGAAATAGATCACAATTTGTACCAAATAATAATAGGGAAATAGGTGCAATGCGTTTTTTGTTGTTGTTGCAAGCAACAAGTCGATATATTCATTGGTCGTGTGATGCATTTGAAAATGCCGTCAACGTGATCAAATTACGACGAGATGATTCGAAAAGACCAACAATGCATCAAACATCAAAGGCTATGTTGATATTGATTTTGAAACTGATTAAACGGTACAAATACGTCGATGCCGGTCAATCGTCTGTTTGTCACACTGTTTACGTCTGTCTAAGCAGTACACTTCCTTGATCGACATTACCGTAATTTGCAATTGCTGACTACGTTATTTTACATTGCATTGGATTCAAAATTTTTGACAACAACATAATTTTTTTCTTGGCCAAAGAGTTGAGCTTCTAATAACTACTGTACGCAAAAATATATGCCAGTGTGAAATAGTCGAAAACTGAGAATGTGAGTGTGTATTACAAAAATTTCTTGAAAAATTGCGTTCGGATTGAATTCGCATCAGTTGGCGCCGTTATTGTAGTTGCTGCTGCTGTTGCTTCGTTAATAATCTGTGATCGTTTGCAAATCAGCAGTATTTGTCGTGCTATTGACGCGGTACTCTTGACCTATTTGAATAAATAATAAATCGATACTCCAATTTAAAATAATCCAACACCAGCCACGCACTGATTTGGTGCACCAACTGTATGCGTGTGTGCGTGTGTGTATGTGAAATTGCGTTTAATCGTTGCCGAAAAAAAATTCTATCATTCCGGAAATTTTTTCTCATTCTCTAAGTGTATATTCCATTTTTCATTTGTCTCTCATTCACACTCCGTACGAATTACAATCGCTTTTAGAGAATCATGATAATTCGACACTTATGCCGTTCGTTCAATGATTTTTTGCCGGATTTCATAATCGATTCATGTCTGTTGCGTAGTAAAGACGTTTCTATTTCGGCAATGCTTTTATTTGAATCCGTTTGCTTCGGATTTGCTTTAGTTTCATCATATAAACTATATCAACTTTTCAATGTGTTTTTCTTTTCGGAAATTCCAAAGAAGAAATCAATTCAAGTGATGACGAAAACGAACAATGAAGTGCTCAGCATTGCTTTGCATCATGGTGTCAATGCCGAGGGTCAATTATATCGATTGAAACGTGGAACGAAGTTACGACTTGTACCCGCGCCCAACCTACTCGGACGCAGCGTTGCACTCTACTGCAACTATCCGGTTACAGGTAGCGATACTGATGGTGTGTATATGTTTTGTTTTATCATGTTTTTAATACGATCGCTTTTTTGATCGAAAAACAGTATGAAAATGGTGAATTAAACTAACTAAACTAGTAACTAACGAAAATTATATTCTGTGTCATTTGATATTAAAATTGTTATAACATTAATCGAAAGTTTTTAATTCACTGTAAATAAAACGAAGTTAAATGTTTATAGTTTTCCTTTGGTTTTCATGCCTATGGAAATGTAAAAAAAAATTCGTAAAAAACTCATAGTGTGAGAACCTTTGATTGCGGTCTCAAATAAAAAGAATTAAAAATATTATTGCAGAGAAAGCTGAATTCATCCGAAATCAATACCTACATTTGAATTGGTACAGTCGTGATGGAAAGAAACTCAGTGATGGTTTGCATCCATATACACAAATCACCGATCTGAATACACATTGTGAACTTGAACTAAATCGATCCGGCACATTTCATTTTTACTTCATTTACGACACCAAGTAATTTAGCCCATCATTCGTATATTGAGCGAAAGTTTTATTATTAATATTATTTTTCTAACGACGCACTTGTTTTAGTAATGAACGTAAAAAGCATCAAGGATCACTGTACATTCAAGTGGAACCAAAAATCACTGTCGGTACACAAAAGAGTAGCAAAGATATTCCATTGGATTCGATTCGTTGTCAAACGGTTCTATCAAAATGTTTGGGACCACTATCAACATGGGAGAAAAAATTAATTGTTGCCAAAAACTCTGGCTACAATATGATTCATTTCACACCGATTCAGGTAAACATGTTAAATTTATAAAATATTCTCATACAGAAAAATATTCAAAAAAAAAAATTGCACAATATTCGAAAATAGGAACTTGGAGACTCAAAATCAGCATACTCATTGAAGAATCAATTAAAACCAAATCCCGATTTTAACGATGTTCCGATCAATGGAAAACTCAATAAAAATGCAACATTCGAAGCCATCGAAAAAGTGATCAAAAAAATGCGTACCGAATGGGGTGTCACATCGATTTGTGACATTGTATTGAATCATACTGCCAACGAATCGGAATGGATTCATGAACATCCAGATGCAACATATTCATGTCTTACAATGCCACATTTGCGTCCGGCATTTTTATTGGATGTCGTTTTTGGTTGGGTTACACGTGATGTATGTGCAGGCAGTTTGGAAAATGTTGGCGTACCACCACTCGTCGAAACAGAGGATCATATTCAATCGCTACGTCATCACATTCACACCACATATCTATCGAAAGCAAATCTACCGCAATTCTATCAGTGTAATATTGAAAAGTATGTGCAATTATTTAGCGAAAAGGTAAAAAAAAATCGAAAAAAAATCATTTGACAAAAAATTCATTAATGTTATTGTATTTTTTAGATTCGTACTGGAAAGCCACCAACGGCCAGTAATGCTGTACATGAAGAGGAGTTGGTCTTAATTCAAGATTTGGAATACAAACGTCTTGGAACGACCATCGATTTCGATTATGCATTGGCAAAATACAATGTTTTCCGATCGGATTCATTCGATGAGGATACACGTCGACGCAAGTGTATCGAAGCATTCCGATCGAAATTGGAACAATTGAATGAGGACGTTCGACAAGAGATACAAGGTTTTTTGGACTATGGTGTTGAGAATGCATTGGCTGGTGTACGATACGAACGTGTACAAGGCGATGGACCACGTGTACGTGTTAATGATAACAGTCATCCATTGTTTAGCCGATATTTTACGCCAGATGAAAAGAATCTAACGTTCGATGAGTATGAGAAATTGATTTATACCGATAAAGGAAAACAATTTATGGCGCATAATGGATGGGTTATGAGCGCAGATCCATTAAATGATTTTGCATTGCCACAAACAGGCAGAGGTAATGTTTACATCAAACGTGAATTGATTGCATGGGGTGACAGCGTTAAATTGAGATTTGGTGAGAGACCCGAGGACAGTCCATATTTATGGAATCATATGCGAAAATATGTGGAGACAACGGCACGCATTTTTGACGGTGTCCGTTTGGATAATTGTCATTCGACACCATTGCACGTTGCTGAATATATGCTTGACTGTGCCCGTAGAATCAATCCGGAATTATATGTTGCAGCCGAATTGTTCACCAATTCAGATCATACTGACAACATTTTTGTCAATCGATTGGGCATCACATCGTTGATTCGAGGTTTGTTACGTCGTTCATTCGTTTTTTTCGTTGCATTTCTTTAAAAAAAAATGATGGCTTTTTCTTTGCCTTCTTTTTGTACAGAGGCAATGTCGGCTTGGGATTCACACGAAGAAGGACGTCTGGTGTATCGATATGGTGGCGCTCCAGTTGGTGCATTCTACAATAATCTCAAACGTCCACTTGCATCCGGTATTGCTCATGCGCTATTTTTAGATTTGACCCATGATAACCCGTCGCCGATTGAGAAACGGTCAGTTACAATACACAAATAAATTATCATCACTTTGTTCAATGATTTTTCGTATTACTTTTAAATGATCTTTCGTCACGAACATTGTACTGGACTTTTCTATTGTTGTTGTTGAATTTCAGATCCGTATTTGATTTACTTCCATCTGCCGCATTAGTGTCAATGGCATGTTGTGCGACTGGCAGCAATCGAGGATATGACGAACTTGTTCCACATCACGTATGTGTCGGCATTTTATCATTTAATCTCAAACCATTTTTCATTGATAATTTCGATTAAGGATTTCATTGGAATGTTTGGCAACACATTTTTGCACTCACAAAAACTAATAAAAAATTTTCAACAAACAGATTCACGTGGTCAATGAGGAAAGACAATATCAAGAATGGGAGAATGGTGTTGATTTCAAATCTGGAATTATCGCTGCAAAACGTGCTTTAAACCATTTACACGGTGAATTAGCCGAAGCTGGTTTTAGTCAAGTTTTCGTTGATCAAATGCATCCAGATATTGTAGCGGTGACTCGACACAATCCAATAACGCATCAAAGTGTAATTTTAGTTGCGCACACTGCATTCAGTAAACCGCATCCAAATGCTGGACCAACTGGCGTTCGACCATTAGTATTTGAGGGTTTATTGGATGAAATTATTCTTGAAGCTGAACTTACGCACAAGTGAGTTTCCAGTGCAAATTCGCTTTCAACTGTTCACTTTTGGTAATAACATACTGCCTTTTTTTCCCTCTAAAATTTTATTCATTCCTAGTGGATCGGGTAAATTATATGATCAATTCTCGAATTTCGTCAAGAATAAAAAGTATATCAATGGCCTTGACGAATATGAATTGAACATAAGCGAGCACATCCCATTAACTGAATCAAATATATTTGATCATAAAACGTATAAAGATGGAAATCGTACGCAATTGAACTTTTTGAACTTAAGACCCGGCAGTGTCGTCGCTGTTAAGTAAGTTTCTCGCCAATTCTCTTATCGCACAATTTGAAAAACATAAAAGAAAAATTCTATGCATTTATAATGAATTAACATGTCATTTTTGTGCTTTTGAATAATTAATAGAGTATCGCTGTATAAAGAGACAAAACCGCAATTGGATCAAGTGGATGAGCTGATAAAATCGTTCCAAAACGAAACTGGACCCAAATACGATGAATTGAAGCAAATCATTTCGAAATTGGACTTGAACGATTTGAATCGTGCGATTTATCGATGTGATCAGGAGGAACGTGACATGGGAATGGGTTCGGGCAGTTACGATATTCCCGACTATGGACCATTGGTATATTGTGGAACACAAGGTTTTGTATCGGTTTTAACCGAAATCACACCCAATAACGATCTTGGCCATCCATTTTGCAATAATTTGCGACAGGGCAATTGGATGATTGATTATATTCATGAACGTCTTGCAAAACATCCAAACACCGTCAATTTATCGAAATGGTTTGCCGATAATACAGAAGCACTGAAACAAATTCCAAGATACTTGATACCAAGCTATTTTGATATTATTGTAACTGGCGTACATCAACTACTTGTGGATCATGCCATTCAATTGATGTCACCGTGAGTAAAATCACCTTATAACCTCCATTTCAACAGCAATGACGTGTCGTTTTTTTCTCTCTTTCGAATGTAGATTCATTCGCAATGGAAGTGGTTTCGTGAAAGATTTGGCGCTCGGCTCCGTTCAATGTGTGGCTATTTCAAATTCAGCCGATTTACCGAAATTAAGTCCAAAAGTGTCAGAGCCAAAACCATCATCACGATGCCCAACACTTTCGGCTGGTCTTCCTCACTTTTCGACTGGATACATGCGGTGTTGGGGCCGTGACACATTCATTGCATTGCGCGGTTTGCTTTTGTTAACCGGACGCTACGATGAGGCTCGATATATTATTCTAGGCTTTGCAGCATGCTTACGGCATGGTTTAATTCCAAATTTATTGGACAATGGAACAAAACCACGTTTCAATTGTCGTGATGCAATTTGGTGGTGGTTGTATAGCATCAAAGATTACGTTTATGAAGCACCAAAAGGTCATGCCATACTCAATGAACCGGTTTCACGTCTCTTCCCAACCGATGATTCAGATGCCAAACCAGCCGGCGAATGTGTAAGTATAGGTTTTTTTATCGAAATTCAAAAAGGAAAATGTCAATAATCAATTGCCCTTTGCAGGATCAACCTCTTCACCAAGTGATTCAAGAAGCGCTGAATATACACTTCCAAGGATTAGTTTTTCGCGAACGAAATGCTGGCCCGGATATAGATGCTCATATGAAAGATCAAGGTTTTAACAATCAAATTGGCACAAATCCAAATACCGGATTTGTGTTCGGAGGCAATGAAGCAAATTGCGGCACATGGATGGATAAAATGGGATCGTCAGACAAAGCTGGAAATCGTGGCATTCCGAGTACACCACGCGATGGTTCAGCCGTTGAAATTGTCGGCTTACAATATGCTGGATTAAGATTTTTACAAAAATTGGCTGAATCGCAGTTGATTCCATACGATTCGGTCGAACGTAATGGCAAAAATGGTGACAAAACCGCTTGGACATTCAAAAAATGGGCTGATTTAGTTCAAGCCAATTTTGAAAATGAATTCTATACCACACCGGAAATGGGATCATTGGTTAATAAAGTTGGAATTTACAAAGATTCAGTTGGTGCATCACAAGCATGGGCCGACTATCAATTGAGATGCAATTTCCCAATAACAATGGTCGCTGTAAGTATTAAAGTCTCAACATTTCTTTTAAATGAATGGAAAAATAATTTTTTGTTTTCACTTCCATAGGCACCTGATTTATTCGATCCAAAGCACGCTTGGAATGCATTGGAAATGGCCAAAAAATACTTGCTCGGTCCGTTGGGTATGAAAACACTTGATCCAGAAGATTGGGGATATCGCGGCAACTATGATAACAGTAACGATTCGGATGATGCAAAAGTCGCACACGGTGCCAACTATCATCAAGGACCGGTTTGTTATTTTAAACATTTTTCTTTAAACAACCACCACTCACATTTTTATTCGTTTAGGAATGGGTATGGCCAATCGGATTTTATTTGCGTGCACGTTTGATTTTTGCTGAAAAGAATAATTGCCTGAAAGAAACAATCGCCGAAACTTATTCAATTTTGATGACACACTTACGTGAAATTGAAACATCACATTGGCGAGGTTTGGCCGAATTAACAAATGAAAATGGTAGCTATTGTTCGGATTCGTGCCGAACACAAGCATGGAGCATGGCAACCGTTTTGGAGGTACTCAATGATCTAAATAAATTTCAAGTTGCAAGCAAGAACAACAAATAAGCATATAACACATTAGTCAATTAATAAGAGTAATACTAAATGAAAGAAAAAAAAATAATCATTCAACACTATTCTTGTCATTGTTAAAAATATTGCATATATTCAAAGTCATTTATATATTTTTTTTTATTTATTAAGTATGTAAGTGTTTGTTACGAAAATTATTTTGGCATGACATTTTGTAGAAAATATGAATTTAGCTTTGAGATTTAAATTGTTTAAACAGAAACCATTCAAATATTTTGAATCACAGTCATCTAATTTTGTGTACCAAATCATTGAAACGGATTTTACAACTGTAAATATTTATATTATGCAATTCGCAAAACTATTGAAAAGTGAACAGAATAGGGAATTAAAAATTTGAATGTAATTGTTTTGTGAATAAAAAAAATTCACACAAATCATAAATAGTGTTGTGTTCCTTTTTACAACAAAATGACATACATCTTTGAACGAGAAGTTTACAATGATGTAATACTTTTTTTTAATTTC
>NW_022198581.1:2725508-2737737 GCF_009176525.2 Contarinia nasturtii
TTGTGCGTATATATGAAATCATTCGTGCATAGCACAAGTCACAGTCCGGCAGTAATTTTGAAAGCTATTAAAAACGTGTCGTTTTTTCAATTGTGACGTATGTAATCTAGAACTGTAATCTCGTTTTTTTCGTTATAAATTACAATTATAAAACGTATTTTGCAACGTGTTTATTACTCGATGCGTTTTATAATCGTAACGTGTAATTTTAATTGTAGATTCTTAATTTGCCGGGCTCTGGCACAAGTATCATTCAGTCAGATATTTCGTTTATCTAAGTTTGTTTGAGTGTAAATTGTTATTCTTACAAAAAGGTATACATTTCTCAATTATTTTAAATTTATTTATTTATGAAATTCAATACAAGTTATTTTCTTTTCTTGAAGATTCTTCAATTTCTTTTTTGAGAGAAAAAACTTAAAAATGGAGCAATTAAGAGAAACGTTGAACGAAGCAGCATATGACCAACCAACAATAAGTTCAACAATTCAACAAGATTCGCCAATTTGGAATGCAAAAGTCGATGCTCTCGAGTGTGTATTTGAATATTTGAATTTGAACGACATTTGTGCTATTGGTAAAACGTGTAAAAAATTACATTTAATCGCTGGCAACTATTTCAATTGTAACTATCCATCACAGAACTTGATTATCCGTGCTTGTAGGGATGAGATAATTCAAACGATGAATAATTTTTTTACGTACAATTCAACTACGAATTTTGGTCCGTTTACACAGCGACTTGAAGTTTATATCGACTCCGGAAATGAACTACCTTATGTGGCGAAAAATGTGAATAAAAAATTGAAAGCGATTGTTTTTTGTATGGGTCGTTGTCGAAATTTGAATTTGGAGTGTATAAAAGACATTCTAAAAAGTGTTGAATATATTGAGTTGAAGTATAAAATTTCAACAATGTCTCCACCGAATCTTAAATTTTGTGAAAATTTAAAATACCTCAGTTTGAACGTTTACAATTTTAATTTAATTTACAATCATCACTATCCCACTCTTGAAACGTTGGAAGTAAATTTTGATTTTGAAAAGTCCAGCTTTGAAGTAATTACGTTTCTTAAAATGAATCCACAAATTAAAAGATTATCAATGAAGGAGCTCGACACAGATCTTATGCTGCATATAATTAAGGAAGCCGAACCAAAGCTTGATATGCTGTCAATCTATATGTATGAGGGTGAAGTTGTTGAAATCAGTGAACGTTTGAATCCTTATCATGAGCTTGGTTATTTTAAACGTTTTTCATTTAGCGGAAATTTCTCATCATTTTTGAGTGACATACGTAAAGTTCCAAGTCTCTCTGGATTATTTATTAGTCACTATCGTGAACGTGAATCGAAAATTGATGAAATTAGTCACGGTCTTTGTGAAATGGTGAAATTAGTAGACTTAAATATTTCATATATAACATACAAAGAAGCCGACATTCTATCAAAGTGTTTGGTCAACATTGAAGAGATCAATTTATTCAATGGCTCTTTGCAACTATTGTCTCTTTTTGCTCGAAGATTACCAAAACTTAAATTAGCATCATGTTCGAAAACAATAGAATATTATGAAGATAACGATATAAATGTTAGTCTTAAGGAAATTAATGACGAACGTGCAAAACTGCCCAACGCACACAAATTAATAATTTATGTTGGAGATGATATGGTATTTCAACGTTTGAGATGGAAATTCATTGATTTAAATTTTAATTACTTGGAAATTCGGTCAATGTTACGGTTTTGTCATTACGAATAAATGAAATTCAGATAACTTACCATTAGTTAGAAAAATAACATCAAATAAAAATCATTTGAAAATCCAAAAAAGTGTTAACTTATTGATTCTTATAGTCTTATTCCCAATAATGTACTTCAAAGTTCAAAATACATCGAATCGAAAAAATGAAAGGTAATTTACATTTCTTGCACCTTATTGATAAAAAAAAAAGTTGGGTCGTGCAGTGTTTCAGCAAGATGTTTAGTTTCATCAAAAAAAATTAAAGTAAGTTATAATAAATTTAATTTGTTTCATTGAATTTATTAATTATTTTTAGATTTGCATTAGGTGAATTACATTTTTACTACATAACGATTCTATATTTTTTATTATTCGGAAAATTCAAGTGTCCCGAAATTTAAACTTGAAATATTGTCCAAACGAGTATAGTACTCTTTAAAATAAGTTGAAGTACATGTTTGGCACAACTGTCTAGGCCTAGTACCAAGTTTCGATTTTGACATGACCGGACAATTGAATATACATAATTATTTTTAAATTTACTTCAATAAAATTGAATGAGTTGTTTTTGTAACAAAATAAGCATTTCTTAACGTTAAATTGGATTTTTTCTGCCTGATCATAAATAGATCATTACTGAGTTTGTAAAAATAATTTTGTTGATTAATCAAAACTTGAGCAAAATCTAAACTAATTAATTCTTGAAATTATATTTATTCTTTAGTTATGTTTAGTAAGAGCAGACAATATATTTGAATTTTGTCATCTGGAAATTTCAGCTAATCTGGATAACGTTAGGCGACGATACGAAATAAAAACAATAGAAGTGATTGTTATAGTTATGGTAATATTTTTATACCTAAACAATACAATAAATTGATGACAAAATCCAATTGAAATAGTTGATCAGTCGTGATTCAATTTTAAAATGACTTAAAAATGAAAAACTGATTTTAAGCTCTATATATATTTCTAATGGTTTATTTCTTTTGCTGTTTTGGTGGTCTTTCATTCTCAATAGGTCTTCTGGCTCTATGTTTTCTTCCCGAAATTGACAATAAATTTTTCCAATTCCTTACAATCGAAGAGTCCACTTTGCTTACGGATAACGCTTGACAATTCGGCTGTTGTCATTTTATCAAACGGAATCATTTTGAAGGATTCGCCCAATTCAGCGCGTAAATGTTCCCCTTTTGTTTTATCGATATTTGATCGTTCACATGATTTCATCGCCCAAGACAAGCACACTTCGAAAATGTTGACAGGACTGTATTTTTCGATGCAAATTTCCACGATCTTCTTCACTGTTGCCGACGTACAATTATAAAAACTTTCTGTTTGAACTATTTTTAAAAAATGTACGTTTATCAGATCCGTACAGTAATTTAATAGACCGTCCATTTCTTTTTTATGTTCCGCAGCCAAAGAGTAGGTTAAACAAATATTATCAATGTTTGAATTGCGCTGCAAAAAACTGCAACAAATGTTGAACCATTCTTTAACTTCAAATCGCTGTGCCAATGCCAATGTACCGCTTAGATGAGTATGTGTTACAAATACGTAATCCAGATAAAATACTTGGAGAAATTCCTTAAATAGCACCACTGAAAAATCGACGATCGGTATCTCATTTTCTTGTTTTTGGCAACCGTAAAACATATTTTCAAACAAAACAGAACCCATGGCCAGTAGAAATTTATGCGCTGGAACTGTTTCACTTTTACCATTTTCATGAATCATAAAATGAACATCCGCCTTTTCTTCGTTTAAATAAAGTGCTTTTATTTTTCTGGACCTGACTGTCTGGTTGACTAATATTTGATTTGGTTCGTTTATGGTTTTTATTGACATTTTTAAAATTCAGACAAATATTTCGTTGTTTTCTGCTTGGATTCTATGGTGATACTGAAGTACTCAGTATAGTTTCAAGCTTATCGTCGATGAAACTGTTTCATTACATTGCTATTTTCCACGTTTCAATTTTCAAATGTATTTACTATATTGCATCTCAATGAAGACTGAAACAAATAATTTAAACACCGTGACCATAGATGCTCAGACTTGGAAATTAAGGAGGGGAGGGATACATTTTCAATTTTTTTGGGAGTAATTTTATTTGTTCTGTTCACGCGATTCAACTGATTTCGTTCGCCATGAAGGCTTCATTAGTATCGCCTGAATACGATAAATAAAATAACAAAACACAGATAATATGGAAAAGCAAATTAATCATTTTATCGATTTCTTTCTTTACTTGTTTTGATTATTTAGTTTAAAATATTTAGTCTGTGTTTTGTTTATCAATTTTAAATTATGCAAACATGTTCAAAAAAAATATTTTTCACTTTTCAAAGGAATACCGGAGAATATATGAGCATGAGTAGTGATCGTGACAATTCGTGAAGATCAATGTCCAAATTCAATAACAATTTCTCTTTGCTTTTCATATGACACAAATCTTACACATAACATATTATTATTTTTATTATTACGATCACTTTTTACGACTTCAGACACTATAAAACATATAGTTTTTTTTTTCTTATTTTTCACTTCATGTACTTCTCTGACTTTAAACGGACCATTTTTTTCATTTGCAGTGTCGAGGTTTTTAGTGCAGAAAAATGTTTCATTTTCGTCCATGTGTCAATTGAGATACTTTAGAATGTTCACGATTTCTTCTCCGATCGTTCTTCATAATGACCATATCAATGGAACGAATTCATAAATTTAATTCTCTGAAATATTCATTATGCTATAAAAGTTCTCACTTTCAAGAGAATGATATCATTCAACGGCTTAACTATGAAATAATTAATCGTATAAAGACATTCGGTCAAAGTCATATGAAGAAAACTTCATGGTTTGTTCAATTATTAATAACTATGATTCAATTTATGTGCCGAGCTGTATAAATTTTTAATTTTTTTGGTCATCGGTGGTGATTTGTTCGGTTTGTTGGGAATATTAGAGCTAAGTGTCATTAAATTCATTTATTATTGTACTTTACTTTTTACCATTCGAATTTGGAATCAAATATACCTACTATTTCTCAAACATTATGAAATAAAAAAATGATTAATGAGATTTTGATTCAAATATAAGTACGAACTATTTCTTTGTTTTGTTCTCATTTGATAATTGCCATTTCATCCCGAAACTAGTCAAATGGAAAGTGTTGCTGTTTAGCTGATTTTGGTAGCGTTAAGTTTTGACCAATTAAAATAATAAGATCATTAAAAATCCTTCAGTGAATTTATTTAATTGATGTATTTATTTTTATTTATTGATAATAATACAAAATTACATGAGAACACCAATTCTTATATCTAATTTTTTTCATTTTTACTTTTCCGCACACACCTAGTGTGAAAGGGGAAAGTATTGCAATAGGTCAAAATTTACGAAACCTCAAAAACATGTTTTCTGGACGTTTCTGAGGTCAGAGAACCCGAATCAGGCCGTTTTGAGCATAGTTGTTGTGGGTCGCTTCCACGTCGTACGTCGTGACACTGACTTAAACACTCAAAAATATCCGACGTTAGTTTTGAGATACAATTAATTTTTAATACAGTTTCCTTGAAAAAATCACAAAAAATTTGGATTTTTGTATGGGAGCCATGCCTGTATGCTACCTTAATGACGTGAAACTTTGCACAGACTATTTTTTACACAAAAATATAACATTCTGAAAATTTGAAGAGATTTCAATTAAAATTAGGGGTACCTCCCATACAAAATTTTCAATTGGCTCAAAAACGAATATTTTGTATGGGAGGTACCAACCGGCTAAGCCTATGAAGAGACAGAATGCGTAATCTCCTCATTTATGCCATCTTGTTTTCCATAGTTGAACTCAATTTTGTTGCACTGCATTGAATCGAAAAAGAGAAAAAAACAACAACAGTAACATGGCCACATAGATCTGTTGACCAGTGAGATACGTATAACAATGGAATGAAAGAATGAAGAAAGCGTATATGTGTATGTATGCATCAGCACGCATAGATGTACAGCTCTGTGTGGCCGTGCTATTGTTGTTGTTTTTTCTCTTTTTCATTTCAATGCTACAGAATTAAATTCAGTTTTTCGATCTAATTCGAACTAATGTGAGGTGGCGCTGATCAGCTGCGTTCGCATAAAAAAGTTCCCAATCTCATATACGCCATTCCCGCTTGGGAGGTACTCTTAATTTTAGTTGAAATTTCTCCAAACCCTCCGAATGTTATTTGTAAAAAAAATAACCTGTGCAAAGTTTCACGCCATTAAGGTAGAATACAGACATGGCTCCCATAGAAAAATCCAAATTTTTTGTGACATTAGTTATGAAAAGTGTTTCAAAAATAATTTTTATGGCAAAATCAGTCTATGTATTTCGGATGGATATCCATCCGAGATATTTTAGAATATCTGGATATTTAACGCAACTGCACAGAGCCAGAGCTGTGTGCGTCGCACATATAATCTACGGTATGTCGCTACACGTAAAATACAGACACAGTGTGACTGTGTACGTGCGGCACTTGATAGACATAAACGTCGCGACATACCGTAGATTCTATTTACGACGCACACAGCTCTGGCGCTGTGCAGTTGCGTTGAATATCCAGATATTCTAAAATATCTCGGATGGATATCCATCCGAAATACATAGACTGGGCAAAATTAACGTCAGATATATTTTTATAGTATTTTGTTAGAAAATAGAACACTTTCAAATGTCGTACAAATGGTTTCATCATGAAAGTGTGAAAAATCTTTTCTCGGGTACTTCTGCTATTAAATTAAAGAATAGAATATAAGTTGAATCATATTTTTTGGTCTCGAACTTTACGCCGCTTGAAAGACTTGAAAAATCGAACAAATATTATTTTGAACTTTCTTGATAAAATACGCAACTACCACCGTGCGGAAAAGTTCGTCTTACTCCCGTAAGACTCTTTATTTCTTTCTAAATTTCGGTCATGTTTAGCTCTCTCATTTTTATCTGCGAGTACTCTATAGGCATTATTTATTTTTTTACACATTTCTTCATGTTCTTTTTTTTCGTCGTTGGGTGCGTATGGATGCTTATCAGGATGGTGACACAGTGCAAGTTTTCTGCGAGCTTTAGTAATTTCTTCCAAGGTGGCACTCTTTTCGACATCCAATATATCATAATAGTTTGGATCTTTGGATTGGTAAGGTTCTAAAGCTTTTTCTGTCCTGTCATATAAAACTGAATCAAATTCATATTTTTTGAGCCGCTTTAAACTCTTTAGATCATCAAGACATTTTGAATATAATTTCAAGTTGCTGTAACATTTTGCGCGAATTCCTAAGCTACGAGTATGGTGCTGGTCATTGTTTATCAATTTTGTGCATGCGTCAATTGCATCTCGATACTCGTTACATTCGAAACACGCAGAAGCATAATTGCATATTAAATTTGAAATATCAACGCTGTCAATTGGATTGGATTCAATTGCTTTTCTTAAGAATTCTCTGGCCTGTTGATACCTTCTCTCATTCAGTAAGTGGTTGCCTGTATTGAAACGATATTTTATTTTTTAAAAAATACCAAAAATATAACGTAATGTTTGTTACCTCTTGCTTCAAATTCTTTAAACTGTTTTATTTGTCGTAACATTGATCCAGCCTTGACATGATTTGGATCTAAAAGAAGCACATTTTTTAAATTTCTCTCTGCCTTTTTCCAATCATCTTTGAACGCACACAGTGCTTGAAGATATTCGACATCGTTTTCTAATGCATCAGATGTAAACAATTTGGCAATTTTCATTGCTTCCTACAATAACAAAAGAATGCATTAAAAACTATTTTTTTATCATTATATTTTCAATAGTATACCTCAAAATTGCCGGTTAGTGCAAGACATTCTCCTTTCAATATCTTTAGTTTTGAATCTGCAAAGGCAACATCTAATGCATTCTCAACATATGTCACTATAAAATAAATGAAAAAAAGTACGGATATGGAAATGAAAATGATCAATTTTTTTAATATAATTTTTTCACTTACATGACATTTTGAAATTTTTTGTTTTATAATACTCATCTGCTTTTTCTTTGAATCTTTTTAAATTTTCTATTTGGGATTTATGTGCATCATTTTTCGTTGCGAATTTAGCACTTTCTGAAATAAATTTTTCTGCGTTGGTGACATCGCCAACATTTATAAAACATTTAATCATTTGATGGAAATCTTTTGTCGAAATGGTTGTCAATATGGATTGGAAATCTGTCACAGCCGCTTTATATTTGCCAAGTTTCATGTAACAATTTGCACGATTACTGCAAAACAAAACATTCTCCGGCCACAAGTCAATAGCTTGGCAATAAAAGTTCAACGCTTCGTCAAATTGATTTGCCGACATCTTTTGTTCTCCCAAACTATTCATGTTTTTTGCATTTTTGTGGTTTACCTCATCTTTCATTTTGTTTATTTTTGACCTGATTTCGTCACCTATTTCTGTGTTTTTCTGTGGAAAATGTTCCAGAATAACTTTTATCGCCGTCTCGTAGTCTTTGAGTGATTCTTCAAATAGCTCAAGACAACAATAACAATCAGCTCGCAGTAACAGAAAACCGTAGTAAGGGAATTCGAACCTAAATTGAATATCTAATGCTCTGGTACAGTCTGCAATAGCACCATGGAATTGAAAAATGTGTCTTCGTGATTTGGCACGATTCTTCAGCAAATGGACTTCAATCGATCTAATTATAATCACTCCACTGTCAAGTGCTTCCCCATAAAAATCGGCAGCTTCATTAAACCTTTTTTTGTGAAACCTTTCATCGCCTAAAAAATAAATCACAAGCACAATTCAGCATTTTGATTTTTGAATATACAGTCACTCACAAATTTATTAGTACACCACGGCTAAATGTTAAGAAAGTCGAACATTTTATAAAAAATGTGACATTTTTGCTTCTTATATTTTACATGGCCTCTTTTGGCTTGAATGACACCCAGAAACGTCCATTTAATTGACAAGCTTCGGTATGGTTTGATCACAATAAATGGCACATTTTTCATATTTAGCCGAAAAAAATGTTTTATTTTTAATTTTATGTGAATGCAGTAACCATTTAGCATTCCATTGAGGATACCTTTTTGTATTTTCTCGATTACTATTTGCATCCGTTGCGAATATGTGTGATCCGGATCAATTTTTTGGCCTTCTTTTAAATGCAATATTGCTTCTTCAAAATTTTCTTTGTATAAAGAGTAAAGGCTTTTGAGATAACATTTATCAGCTTTTGAGAGGCCCTTTTCGTTTTCCATTTCTTTTAATTTCTAGCATTTTTTGTGAAATAAACAATTTTATTACAGAAAATTCCAAACGATCACAATATATAATGATGTATACCTTTATATTGCGAGTATTTATGCAACACTCTGCTTTCAAAATTTTGAACCTCACACTATCCGGAAATGCTTCCAAGCCTTCTATTGCAAAATCGACTGTATAATATAGGGATAGTTGAATAGATTTGTATGAAATAAATGTCATCACGACTTACGTGCGGAATAATACATATGCAGGTTTCGACGATAGATATAATTTTTTTTCAGATTTCGCAATTTTATACTTAATTCTTTCTTTTCGTTACAAAAGTTCTCATAAGACTTATATTTTTCGAGTATTTTGATTGATTCATCGGCATTTGTATAGTCGCCAAGAATTAAATAACAGCTTGCCATTTGTTCATAACTCTTTTCGACACTTTTGTCTATTGAAATAGCACGTAGACAATCTCGAAGTGCCCGATTGTATTCTCCTTGTTTCATCAAACATGCGCATCGATTATTGTAGTAAGCGACATTTTGTGGCCACAATTCAATTGCTTTTGTATAACAATTTTCGGCAGAAAGGTAATTTTGCGAGCCCAATTGTTGATCTCCGCGTTCGTTTTCTTTAGCAGCTTGCTTCTGTTTGATTTCATTACTCCAGTTTTCTAACTTTGATTTTACCTCGGCCAATTTCATACTATCGCTACGAATCGTTTCATTGTTTTGTAAAATTTCATAGTCCGAAATAGATAATTCAATTTTATCCAAATAATGATTGCATTGTGCACGGAGAGCTCTGACATTGATATCGTCAGGATTAATATCTAATGCTTGGCTACAATCGCTTATTGCTTTACAAAAGTTTCCAACTTTTGAATTAGCAAGCGCACGATTCTGTAGCAAATCAAAAGTTGCCAAGCTGTTAATGGCTGGTTTAATGTCTAGTGCTTCCGTGTATGTGTCAATAGCTTCGTGATATTTTTTATTTTCAATCAGATGTTCACCTACATACATAAAATACCAATATCAATAAAAGTAATATTTTCTATGATTTGTATTGAATTTAAACAAAATGTCCTTACTTGCGGTCATAAGTTTTTGCAAATTTTTAACATTAGTTCGCATCTCATTGACATTCGTGTGATATGTGTCAGATTTTTCGAGCATTGACTTCATTTTTGTCGATGTGGCTTTGAGTTCAAGTAAATATAGTCTCAATACCAAATGAACGTCGGTGTCATTCATTTTCTGGCAATATCCAAGGAAATATTTCAAATCCTATAGAAATAATAATAGTATATAACCTGAGACGCATAATTCTGAAACTTGTATTAGTGGATGAGCAATTTCATCGATTTGTATGGTCAATCATATCTTTAAAAAAATATTTACGCGCTGTATGCCAAAATAAAAATTGAAGTTAAAAAAATGTTGAGTATGATCGAAATTCAGTGTCGAACTGTAAAAAATATTTTCGAGAATTAGGGAGAATAGCCATAATTGTTGAAACCATAAAGAAGTCATTCAGTTCATTTGGTATAGCGATATGACTATTCGTCCACATAAATTGAATTTCAAATGACCTTTTTTTCATAGTTTCCCAAAGGGGGTGGGTTTTTTTTCTCAACGCTCATTTCGAATTTTTGTACCGGAAATACATCTTTAGAAAATGGTCACTCTTAATGTAATTTTTGACGCTCTATCGATTGGCATCATTATTTTTTTACCCTGGCCCAGACCCCGCCCTCCCCCTTTATTGTCGTTTTATTTCTCTGAAAATTTGACCCGATGCTGAAGGGCTTTGGGATGGAAAAACACCCCCCCAATACCCCCAAACTCAAGGTATTTTTCATTTACCAATCGATTGGTATCTCTTTATACCCCCACGGGGTATTCTGGTTTGGAACCTTCCAACCCCGATTTAAGGTCCTAGAGGTCGAAAAAAAACCCATGACCCTTCACCCATACCTGGGGTATTTTTCAGTGCCTATTGAATTTGCAAGGTTTTTGAGACGTGGAAAAATCTTCTGATTTGCTAGGGATTTTCACCGAAAAAGTGATAAATCAAAAAATATTTTCGAAAAATGTCCTCTTTTTTTATTTGCCTTGCATTGCCTCTGTCAATGACAATATCCCCTTGTATTTAATAAAATTGGATATGTATACACAAAGCATGACGATAAGGCAAAATTGCTTGCCAGCGCCACCAAATGACTCCATATGATTCTATATAGTTCTGCGGTTGCCAGCGGCACTAATCTCTAATAGAGCGTTGCCGAGCTGTCATTATCGTCGTGCTTTGTGTATACATAATTGGATAATACAAATATTTCATAAAATACCTCAATGTGTTTTATAATTTCATCAAAATTTGCTGAAGTAACACTTGTCGATTCTGAAATTGATGATGAATTTTCATTTTTCGGTTCTGGAATTGAAAAAAATATACAATTTTAGATTAGGAATAATTAATTTACTAATTATATAACCATACGGTATGGTTTATATAAAACATTTTTTGTTGAATTTGATATTGTTATAATTTGTTATTAAAATATCAGTTATGGTGGATTGATCTAATAATGTTGAGTTTTCAGCAATTGTTCACAGAGAGAAAAAATGTTGTATTTTTAATTCAATTTTGGTAGATTTAATATAAAATCAACCAGCAACGAATTAAATTTACCATTTTTGACATCTCTAAGGCATATTTTTCAAAAGATACTATTTGTTGAATAAGTTTTACCAATTGCTTCATTACATTCACCAAATTCATGGGCTAGCGTCATCTGTGGTTTCGAAAAGTTGGTAAATGTAATAAAGCAGTTGGTAAAACTTATTCAACAAATAGTCACTTTTGAAAAATATGCCTCAGAGATGTCAAAAATGGTAAATTTAATTCGTTGTTGTTTGATTTTATATTAAATCTACCAAAATTGAATTAAAAATACCACATTTTTTCTTTCTGTGTAGTAGCACTTGTTGTTGATGTATTAGCTGACGTACTTGGACCTATTGAGCTTGTCGTCTTTGCTGGTGGATTAGAAGTTAAATATGGCACTGAACTTCCAGAAACTACAGTTGTCGCACTCGTTGTTAGTGGTGTCTTGAAAAAGAAGTTACTTGTAGTCGTTGATGTAGGGTTAGAAGTTGAAAATTGCGCTGAACTTCCCGAAACTGTAGTTGTCGC
>NW_022198581.1:2737747-2779598 GCF_009176525.2 Contarinia nasturtii
TTAGTCGTTGATGGTTGATTAAAAGTAAAACTTGGCGCTGAGCTTCCCGAAGCTGTAGTTGTCGCACTCGTTGTTCTAGATTCAAGTTCATCTGCAGATATAGATGATTGGCTGAGTGCATCTTTGGTGGATGATGGTGGATCCGTGATTAATAACTAGTTATGTGAGATTTAAAGATTAAAGGAAATTATTTATTTCATTTGAAGTACTAAATTTTTTTTATCGAATATTTATTAGATATTAATAATGTAAGTTTTATCGACCGCTGTTTCCTTGTCGAAAAATAATCGAAAATATTCGGATTTTTTGAAAATTTTATGACGATTTTTAAGATATATTTATGATTGTCCGAGAATGAATGTGAGACTTCTCCTGAGAGTTTATTGAAATGTAACACCGCCATACAAAAAATGCTGACTGTTCATTCTCGGACATTCATATCTACAGCTGTTGATATATCAATAAGAAAATAGCGCCTATTCAACGCATCTTTTCGCTCGGACGCTATGTATGCTGGACATTATAATGGTGTCATCTAATAAATGTTTTTAATTTATCCAAAATTATAGTGAAAAACCTCTAAATTATATAACATTAATATGAACCGTCTAGAATATTCATGACCTTAAGAAATTTGTCAAAAGAAAACTGCAACGTGCCCATATATTTCTTTTAATTATTTGCGGAAAATATTATCGGATGTGGGAAATGTTCAGTACCAAACAGACATTATTTGAGATATTTTCAGCCAGCTGAAATGGAGTAATCACTGTAACAACCACATTTATTATCTTCGATCCACTTCAGCGTCTGAAGTTACGTGCGTGAGCTGATTCAGCTAGTTGAAAATATCACAATATAATGTGAAGAAGGAAAGAATGCAAATCAAATGTTTACTTCAATGTCATTTACTTACTTTTCCTGGAGTATCTAATTTTTCGCTCGTTTCTATTTTTGTTCCATCTACTTTATAACAGGTGGATGCATTTTCATCAGTGTCGAGGGTTTCTATCCCTTTTGCTGACGTTAAAGTAATATGACTCATTATTTAAAACACTATCTTCAAAAAACCACTGAGTACACCGAAAATTTCTTCACTAATACCACAGTAAAAGATGGATTTATGTTTTAAAATAATGCGAATGCGTTTTTGCTATTTTCTATTGTCACTTTATTGATTATTGCGCTTAGCCAGAGGCAAGACACTAATTATGGTGCGCATGTCAACTCTTTAGCACTAATTGGACAATATGTCATAATACGCATTCGGAACACATTGTTGTTATATGTTATTACATTTGCTAAAATTTCTTGCTATAAAACAAATATTGTTAGACCAAAATTATATAAAGTAAACTTGAATTTCAAAATATTTTAAAACTTTTCTCACTTTTTAAATAGACACATCGATACACAATTTTTTTTTGTTCAATTTACATCTATAATGTGACACATTAATCTTATGCTATTAATTAATCCGTGTTAGATGACACTTTATGATGCTTTTATTCAAATTATGTTCAAATCTCAATGGAACCTGTTTTCATTTGATGAAGTGTTTTTTTCAATTCGCTCTTGTATCGTTGTTCTTGGAAATACCACATTAAATGTGACGTCATTACCGAATTATTTTAATATCAATTAATTTCGATTTAAAAAGTTTAACAGTTTAACAATGTCACTCCGGGAAAATACAGATGATTTGATACGTTAATAGTCTAGTCAGTTCGATATATTTAAATTCATTCAAATCATATTTATCGGCCAATTTCAATACACCTTCAATATTTTTGTACGATAATGCCACTGTAATAAAAATGTAAAGAAAAGTCGATATTCACAATTTCATTTTTCTCCATCAGATCATCGTAAAACATAACACCTTGAACACTTTGCTACCCCAATGCCAGAATTGCTTTGAGGATCGCAGCCTATTGATGTTGCCCGTTGCTGTTGAAAATAAAATGAACGTCAGCTATTTCATCCTTTAAGTAGAGCAGTTGAGCAATTGTTGCATTTTATGGTAAATATATTGATTTCTTGGAATAGCACTTGATGTTGACATTTTGAGCATCGAAATGAAATGAAAAACCAAATTTAAATGACAACTTTAATAGATTTCAAAAAGTTCCGTCTAATTTGTTCGAATTTTGAACAATCTAGTTTTGTTTTTTTGCGTGGTACACTGTAGATTTGTTGCGATTTGATAAGAATCGTAATCATTTGAGCTCACCTATTACAGGCTGTATATGAATTATTGACTGAATGAAGATCTGCATACAATTTTCTTTTGCTTGCAACGAAATGTTATCAAGTAACCGCAATTGGAAGAGTTTCAAACGTGTTAAACTGTCGCTCATTGAATGTTTGACGAATCAATTATTTTAATGACTTTTGCTTTTGTTCATTGGCATTGGACGTGAGTTTGTATATTGTGACAGTGACGGTAAACTGAAAACGAAATATTCATATTTGTATGACATCATCTTGGTTCGCCAGCGATATTTGTGAAAATGAATCACAAAAATGCTGAGACCTTTCATTTAGTGTGTATGTTTGCAATAGTGCGAATTTTAATTATGCCGATTCTTTTCTCAACCAAAAGGAATATAATAAAAGTAGTTTCGAAACTGAACTGCTTTTTATAATGCGAGAGTAGTTTGCGTGCGAAAATAAATGTGAAAACATTAAAATAGTTTCACATAATATAAGCGAACCGTTTGTTCATTTGGAAATATATCCTTCGAATATGCATTTATACCACACAAAATCTAGTACTACAGTATAGCTGCCGGTTAACAGGAATGACTTTTATTCTGAATCTTTATTTCTTACACACTGTTACAATGTTTATCATAATAAATGAAAAACTAATGTCATTTTTTAAAATAAAAACAGATTTGAATTTTTTTCCTGAATTGTGATCGATTTTCTTCATATTCAACCGACCGTTGTGCTAGTACAACGTAGCTCGTTTAAAAAACAACAGTTTTATATGAGTTTGGCCGAACTGTCATCAATCTGTGTGTATTGTATGTGTGCGTGCGTGTGTATGTGACATTGCACGAAGCGAACAAATGAACGTTAAATGTCAATTTTGAATGCGATTTGAATTTTCTCGTTGGTTTTGTTTTGGAGCGCAATTCGCCAATGCATTGGCCTCACACCATAGACACATTGCATGTAGTATGGCTATTGTTTATGTGCGTTCTTACTTATTGTCTTCGCAACGATTGTGAATAAAACGTCTTTTATTTAAGTTCTCCAGTTTGTTTTCTGTATTAAAAAAATAGTGCAATTCATTTTCATTCATTTAATTAAATATAATTTATTTTCGCGTCCAATTGAAAGAATGATATTTCATTATATTTTTAACTGTTGATCCTATTTATTTTATTGATCACCATGAATGGTAAGCATCCGTTTATACTATATGGTTAATTTTTTTTAAATCAAAATTTCTAAACGAAGTGTTGATTCTCAAACGTGTGTGCTCGTTGTTTGAAATGTTATGAAAAAAAAAATCATCATTTACCGAGTTTTATTTCATTTTAATGAAAAATATTTGTGGTTAATTAATTTGTGGTACATGCATGAATTTTGGCAGTGAAAATTTTTTCCTGGCGCAAACAATGTAGAGAACGAAACATTTTTAAGAGTGCGTGCCTTTAAATGTGACTTGTGCGCGTATGTGATATTGGTTATATGTGTGAGATGCTTTCCATTTAATTGTTGTTTGACTCCTTTTCTGCGTTTCATTTTGCCCTTTTTCTGTTCCTACAACAACAAGCCATAAAATCCTGTCATTTAAAAGTGCTGCGCTGTGTATGAAGGCGAAATACGCGAGAAAAACGCGACGTAACTGGAAATCTTTTTTTTTTTTTGAGAGAGACGAAAAAATGGGTTGTCTGCATATTTGTGCATGTGCATCGATCAACGTGCATGCACGATTGCCTTATATAAACGGTCCGATTTTGTGTGATGCACTGTGTATATAAGACGCAGAGAGTTATTCGCGAGAGCACGCGAATCTTTGGTCGCGCTCAAGATCGTGCAAGGCAACGAAAAAGAGAGAAAAATGACTCGAAAGAAGAGAAGGAAAAAAGTCAGCACGAGCCACACATGCTTTGCAATACCATTAGGTTGATTTCGCACTCGAATCTTTCTCTCTCATCGTTTACGCACACACATGCGCGCACTTATTCACATTCGGATGTTTCCACGCATTTCGTCTGGTCGCGGTCACAAAACTAAACATCGTTTCATTTTATTCGGTCGTGTCCACATCGATTCGACCGGTCATAATGAACAATATAAACATGCGAACTTGATTTGCTTCTTTTTTTATATTATTTTAATACGATTTTTGTCAAGCCGAAGCATTTTGAGCGAAAGACGAATGTGAATATGAACACAGTTAGGTGCAGAAAAAGAAAAGAAGAAAAAAAACCATAAGAAGCTAAAATTAAAAATCAAGCGGACAAAAGAGAATCGAAAAAGGCTTTATTTATATAGCAAATCGGTAAACTTGATTTTAAGGTTGTTAGTTTTTTTTGCACGTTTCTCTTTTTTTTTTAAATATTGTTGTTGTTGTTGATTTAATATTCTTGTTCTGTTTCGGCCATTATGTTATGTGGCACTTTTTCGTGAATAATCGTTATCATTAAATGATGTCGTTGATATCCTCGCGAATAGCATTGCATTGTGCGCACAAGAGTTCAACGATTCCACTATATACACGGCCACTTTCTTGTTTTACGTATATGCAAAATACAACAACAATAAAAAAAAATTAAGACGAAGAGAATGTGATGGATATGAAGAAAAAATTATGCTGAAATCAAGTGAATAACACAACAAAAAAACGTGTCAACGCTTTTTTTACTCATGAATAGAAACCAGAAACTCTAATCACTCACGGAATATGATGGCATATTCATAGATTCATTTCAGAAGCAAAATAGTGACGAGATTGTTCAAACGTTGAACATGAACGCAAACGTTTTATGTGCGCCAACACGTTTTTCAAACGCATTTTGATTTCAGTTCAAACAGTTAAACTTATGAAATACGATCAATTTCAATTGCAAATCGCCGTTGAATCTGTGATATATAATTCAAAGATCAAAGTCAATAAATTCAGTAGTGTTCAATCAATGTCGATAGAGTATATGTTGTATATTTTTGGAGTATCGTTTAAGTTTGAGTGTTCCGGACCCGCTCGATTTGATTCAATTCATATTCAAAAGTAGTGAAAATCAAATACTTCCCTTCCCATAAGTTTGTATATAACATAAATCATAATTTTTTTTTATTAATTTGATTGTTTGTGAGTGAGTGAACGTATCATAGCTGGTGGCCCGAAAATAGATTTGTCAAAATGTAATGAGATGCATTTAATGGATTTGATTTAACAGTGAAATTTGAGAGCAACACTCAACGGAGAATTACTTCGAATTGGGTTTTATTGATTCCAATTTTGATGGTCTGTGATTGTGTTGTGTCTCTGCTTGTTCATTTTTCTCATTTGATCGTGTAATATCCGCATTTATGGTGTAGTCTGTGTATGCATACGGGCTGTTTAATTGACCTCAATACAAAGGCACATATTACTTTTTTCGTCAACGGTTTTTGTTGTTCGTTTTTTTTTGGTTGTTGCTGAATAAAACAACAAGATTTAACTGCCTGTCTGAAAATTAACACTCGTGGTTTCTTTTTTTTTCTGGCGAAAAAAGAGTGAGAAATCGTCAAAAAAGAAATCCGTTGGTAAAATGAAACGATTTCTTTTCAAGTTTGACCAAATGCTACTCGCAGCACATTTTCCAACGATTAAAACTAATTTAAATGCAAATTCCGTGCATTTATGCATCGCGCTCAATGTATAACATTTAAATATATACATATGTGGTTTCAGCTTTCGTAATACCTACAAAAAAAAAACGTACCAGACAAAGTCTAAGCTTGAAGTGTATTGTTTAATGGTTTTACTTGTTGATTATTTGTATGCGTGAATGGTAATATATCGTTTCCCATTTCGATTTGATTCTCTCGCTCCATTTTTAAATGGACATTTGTAATCGATTCGATTTCCGATTTATATTTTGCTATCAAATAAATACGAAACTATAACAATAACAATTTAAAATACTTTGTCAAAATAAATAAAGCCTTTTGTTATTATGTATTTTGTCTGTTACTATTTTGAAAGCAATGGACGTTATTATTGGATAGCACACACATGTGTTTTGATTTTGTCTGATTTCTTTTCCTGTGTGTATAATATTTGCGACGCAATTCGTATGAATGATTAATTAAATGTACAAAAATTAGAACACAACACCATTTCGAAAAAAAAAACTGGAATCCGTCGTCATCGTCTTCAGTGGAAAATGCATATCATATAGTGCGATTAAGTGTACGTGATTGCGTTTCAATGCGGAATTTAAAACGAAACACAAAAAAGAGCACAAAATAATAATTGTTACAATTATAAATGAAAATGTGTACATTCATATTCCAACAGTCAGCATTTCAATAAGTGTTGTATCTCTCAAGAGCGTATAGTGCACATTAAAAGTGAAGACCAGAATTTAACAACACTTTAATTTATTTATTATCTCATTCTGTGTTTGCTTCACTTACAGACTTTATATAAAGTGATTTCGATCGGTTTGGTTTCGTTTCGAAATTAAATTCTTTTTTCTTTCTTCGTTGAAATCTGTTTAAATAGAATTGCAATTGAAACTATTCATTGACTACTAGATCGAATCAGTTGGAGTTCCGAATATTGGATGTATAGAGAATTTGTTAGTTTTATTGTGAGTACATAGACTATGGGACGAAGTAACAAAAAAGAGAATTATCAACATAAACTTAAATCAATACACAGCCAATAAATATACAGATAAATCATATATTTTGTATGAAAGTCTAACTATTTGTGTGTTATCGTTTTTTTTTTTTGTCACACAAGTGTCTCGATGTACAATTCGATCGATGGATTAATGTCGTTTTTTTAAAATGTGTGTATTTTGTTTATCGAATAAATAAATCTTTTGACGATTCGGTTCGTTCTTTATTCGTTCTCTTTTTCCGTTTTTAATGTATAAAGAGAGCAAGAGAAAGAGAGAGAGATAAACAAAAAAAATCTGTATAAAAAGAAGGAAGGGGGAGGAAAAGAGTGATATAGAAGAAAAAATTGCATATTTCATAATTTTATTCATTTGTATTTGGAAATGTAAACAGTGCGGTATTTCTTCTGTTTTTTTTTTATTTCTCGTAAAATGCGCCAGCTACCTGCTCTCAATAGCACATCAAATCGGGCATTTGTCTCTCATTCATAGACAGATTAGATAAACAAATCTGTGTGCGATTGACGAAGAAAAATAAAATCGACTACAACATAACACCTCATGATATATTGAGGCCGACAGAAAAAAAATTGTTTATTTCAAATTTTTACAACGAACAAAAATGGTGTTTCAGTTTTAATAGACATTTCGAAAAGGAGTGAAGAAAAAAAGAAACCATCGACCATATTCCCGTATTTGGTTATTACAACGTTCAAGTATGCACATCCAATTTGTTGTGATTCGTACAGAAAATCACTGGACAAAAAACCGAAGAAAATAAAAAGTGCATATAAAAGGACGGAGAGTAGAGGAAACAAGAGATTGCACTGAACGATCGTAAAAATAGTTAAAAAGAAAAAAAAACGGCTTTTAAACACTTGTTTCTTTCGTTTTTTATATGGCCTTTTGTTCGGAGTGTGTACATGTGCTACAATGTGTTGAAAAACTCGGCTTTTGTTATGCTCGAAAAAAAACGGACATAACAATAAAGCAACTTGGAGAAGAAAAGAATTTATTCATCAAAGGATTCATTTTGCAAAGTAGAGTCTTTCTAAACTGAAGAGGGAGAGAAAAAAAGCAGTGTCCATAGAAAATCAGAAAATGTGCCAAAAATGGTTGAACTGATTTCGTCAAATGATTCGAAACATGTGGCCGCTTCAAAATAGCCATTCAATCGTTTCATATTACCAAATACGGTTATCACATTTATTTCAATCCACATTGTTCCCTTCGTTTCAATGCTTATTTGTACAAGTTTCTGTGTATAATAAAGCAGTTTATTGACACTCTCATTGCATACACTTGTTTCGATAAAAATCTTTTAAACCAATATTGCTCGGCATGTCCCTGATTAATTCATTAGCAACGTTCTGTTGTTCATGTTAAACGTGTATGTTTATATTCTTGTTTTTTGTTTCTTCTTCTTCTCCGTAATAATAGAAAGAAATGGCCGTCGTTGAAGCAAATGAGAAAATGGTCATCAATGACCAAGACGATGATCTAGTGAAAAAACCAAATCCAGCCATACTTACAATATTAGATCCGTTGCATCGATCACTGTTGAACAACAATCTCCAATATGAAGAAGGTAAATGAAGAGAGCGAGAGCAATAGAGTACGGATTTATATGTGTTTGAGAGAGACAGAGAGAGATAGATTAAAATATAGAGGCGAAAACGCGTGCAGCAAATCATAAATGGCATGTGTGGAAATTGTTTGAATAAGTAGGTATTATTTGCGTAGTCACGTCTTGGCATTTATTGATTTATTTAATTGAAATGAATACGAAGTGGCTACAACTATGGCAAACATTATCTCAATGCTATTGCTCAAAATGGGCGGTTGCGAAATTGTGCTTTATATTTTCTGTTTTGATTGCATCTCACCACGCACGCTCGCCTTTATCTCTCGATCTACAATTTAGAAGGAAGTTTCAGTCATTCACATTCATCCAAAATAGAAATAAAGTCTGGATTAGTTCCTCTCGTTAAACAAATTTTTCGGGTTGAATGAAAGTCATAATATTTAAGTGGCAAGCAACAACACTTGACTATTTCCTTTGCAATACGCGCACACACCCGATACGATTTTTATAAACAAGTCTTAATTTTTCTATGTCTAATTTTTCTTTTTTTGTTTACATTTTGTCTTCCAGCAGGCGCACGAAGTAACGAGACTCCAGTTGTGGAAAACGATTCGGATGAATATTATTCGGCTCAATCGGTAATCGTATCAACTTACAGTGATGCATTGGCAACGTCAAATAAATTATTTAACACAAATCGGATTGACAACGATGTTATAGGGCAGAATCAACTCCATGTCGAACAACGAAATGCAACCAATTTTCAAAATAATTCAAATGATACGTTTGACAGTCGTAATCGTTTGACGGAGAAAAACAGACAAGCAAAAAGTTTCGATAATTCAAAACAGACCGCCCAACACTTGAATGTGTTAGATACAAAAAACAGATGTGACACGCTTTATCAAGCAAATAGTTCAAACGGCACACAACATCGACACCAGCAGCAGCAACAACATCGTCGTCTGGGTAACGCTGCAGTTTGGAGTAAATCGCATGAGCAAATAACACACAAATTAAGTCGACGAAGCGCACGCAACAGTTTAGAGAACAAAGCACCATTGTCCAGTTATTGTAATCAACATCAACAGCATCATCGAACGAACGACGAACATTATCCGGTGATCAATTCAAAACGAGGCGGCCTGTGCAAACGTTTCCAACCGTCCGACTACAGTGATTCGAGCGATGTGAATAGTGAAACGAATTTGGTCATTGAAAATATGCGCAACCGTGAATGCGAAATGTATCGCAAGATATCGTTCAATAACGGTTATTTTGACCCAACGGACAGCAGCAGCAGCGGTGGCTACATGCATTGCGGAAAAAATAATGCAAACAGTGTTGACACAACATCGAATCATAACAGATGCAAAAAGTGTGCGTGCAAAACAAACGATTTGACGGCAAAAAAATCACCAAAATTAGCGACAAAACGGAAATGTCGATCGTTTCCACTCACCGAAAATCGACATAATCAACAAAAAAGTGAAGAAAACGAACAAAATATCATAGACAATCAAATTGAATCAACTAGATTGAATTGTGCACGCACATTGAATAGCAATGGCATTCAAATGCGCGCCAGTGAAACCGCAACAAATACATATCAAACAAATTCACGTAAAATAACAATAACCATTAGAACACAAAATGTGACCGGCGAACATGAAATTAATGCAAATCAACAACATCAACGTGCCCAACCAAATGCCATCGAAAACTATTTGACAAAAACGTGTGAGACGAGTGAAGAAAGTGACACAAGCGTCAGTGATTATGCGACATTAGGCAGTGAAAGTGGTGTAAATGCAAATGTTAAACAAACACACGAATGTAACAATGAAAATGATTTTGATGTTGAATCAACTAACAATGAGTCGAACACAAGAAGTAGCAGTGATGATGATGATGATGACGACGATGATAATAATAGTTTCTTTTCAATAAAAAGTGACATTGAATATCAGTCTGAAACGAGTCAATATTTTAATTGTGCCAGTTTTACCGATTTAAATTCCGAAACGATGTATTATCCGGCGGAAAAGATTCGTGTGTCACGAAAATCAAACGATTTTTCTAATGAAAACTATGACTCGACCTATGCACAAAGTCAATCAAGTGAATTAAAACAAGTCCAAACGAAAATGGTTAAACGTACACACACCAAAAATCAAAAGCAAAATAAAAATGTGGCAACGAAAAAGTGTGCATCACCAATGATATGCATCGAACAGGAATTGAGTGAAAAACGAATTGTCACATCGAAAATCGAAGTAGACAAGGAAAAGATTAAAGAATTTAAACGTCGACAAAAGAAACGATCTCAGCCAAAAATTATCATCGATAATACATTTTCCGAGGAGATTTTCAACGAAACATTAAATCGATCGGCAGAAATGTGCTGTGATAAAAATGTCATCGACAACATTGTTTCGTCATTGGAGGCGACCAAAACATGTGAAACATCCATAAAACACACGAAAAATGAACAAAATGTTCGCAATAAATTTCTGAGCGATGATTTTGTATTCGATAAATTACAGTCTAGTCCAACATATACAGGAAAATCGATTCGTCGTTTGCTTGAGCATCGCATCGAACAAAAATCAATTACAAGTGTACGACGAACACTACTGCAAAATGTGGCCTATGCAATTACGGAAAAGGAGAAACTACAAAAGCTTGAAAAGAAACGTTCAATTGAATTGGCACCAATTAAACCGCCACGATGTTTTACAGCCTCATCATCATCGTCACCATTATCGAAACAAAGTTTCGAATCATCGGCTACCGTACCGATTTCCGAATTAAATCGCCATGAACAAGTTATGGGTTTTGTTATTCCATCAAATTACAACGGTGAACCGAAATATGATCATGTCGGCGAAGAGTCATCAATTCAATTTGGATGGATTCGACCGGGCAGCAATGTTGATAACAATGATCCGCCGTCATCACGCTATGTTACAGCCGATCAATTTAGCAGTTCGACACAATACACCGTTCCGCCAATGAGTGCAGTGCAAAATATTGGATTTTCTATTCCAAAGGAAGACATCGATACTGTGGACAGTTCAAATCGATCGACCAAAGATTTTGAACGATTTTCATCAATACTTACCGAAAATCGTCAAAATAATTTAAGCACACCAATCAAAGAGCTGGTAACAAATGATACGCAATATGAAAGTGTGAAGGAGATTCCGGTCACTGCTGTTCGTGCAAGCGACCAACCAACAGAAACAATATGCAAAAATTGTAATTGCAAAGTGAAAAAAGAGAAACATACAACGCTCGGCAAAACTGGAAAACGTATTGGAAAAGCGGCATTAAAACGAACTAAAACACTGATTGGAACATCAAAAAGGCTGTTGAAAAAACCATCGATAAAAGAAGCGCCAGCAAAGAGCGATGCAAAAAAAGTGAATGCAAATGTTGACGTATTTTCAACGCCACTTAAAGATGGTGATAATACGGTATGTAATAATCGCGATACAATTGCTCAGGAAGAATATAAAAAACGTGTGAATAAATCGTTGAATTTGACACCAAAAGAATTCAACCAAAATGTGGTTGCATTAAAACCGAGCCCAAATAGAAATGCAGAAATTTCGAATATTCGTCTGTTGAAAGATGCACCAAAGTCAATGGACGATTCTGAACAATATGCAACGCCAGACGAAGCATTCGATTTTGATCGTGTGGTCAATTTACCAGTGCCACCGCCAGATCAAGAGAAAGCAATAAAACGATCTCCATCGAAAATGATTTTAAAATTGGCCAAATCATCAAAATGGCTCTTTCAAATGAAGGGACGCGACAAACGGCCATCGGATGTTGATGAATCAACGCATTACTATAAAGCAAATGATTATGATGAATTTGATAATAAAGTATTATTAATGGGTGAAATGTTGTCCGAAATGCGCAAACAAATTGAAAATGGGCATGGTAGCGAGAGTAATATTGATGAAATTGCATCGGAACGGCCATCATCATCGGCAAAAAAATGTCTATTTCGAAATAGAAATGTTTCGACAAGTAGCGGTGATATTTTAGATCAAGATTCATTAATTGAACAAATAGCAACAATTGATTTACATAATGAACCTGAGCCGGAACCATTGTATGCTGAAATCGTGCCGATACGATCACCAAAGGGCCAAGACACATTATATCACAGTTGTCAACCGGAGGATGATGTTAATGCGATTCGCAGTTGTCCATCGGCGTCGACGGCATCGGTACAATTGAAAGAAGTGTACATAAGTGATCGTGGCGACTCACAGCCCAGCAAATACATTATGGTAAATAACAATCCGAAAATATTATATGCAACAGTAAATCGTGGTTCGATGCAAACACGAAGCTTAGAAACGATTGAATCACGCACCGAAGAACAGAGTGAAGATCAAGTTGACGGTGATACAGCTGATCGAGATAGTTTTAAATTAAGTTCAAGTTACGAATCGCTTGACATGAGTTTGATAAATGACTTTGCAACAGCTGTTCAAACCGAATTGGATCAATGCCAATTTAAAATGAATGAAATGTTTACAACGGCAACCAGTGAAGAACCATATCAAACTGGTTGTGATGAAGTCGACGCACTCAAACCTGATCGCAAATCGAATTCGGGCTCCGAATCAATAGCAACAAGCGGATGCTCATCGTTTTATCGACGTAATAAAAACATTGTAACAAATCCACCGCGAAAAACATTGAGTGACTTTGTGGATACACTTTCATTTGACACAGTCGGCACTGGTTCATATTGTGAAAGTTTAAGTCGAGGTAATGACTTGAACAGCGAAATCAAGGATACAATCACTAGTTTAGAGTATATGCCAAGCGAAATGGGCGACTCAACTGATTTGTCACATGATTACGTCACAAATGCAGCATTTCGAAGCTGTGCTACTGACATGAATTCTTCAAAAGACTCAGCCAAGGTACGTTTTTTCACATTTTTTTTTTGAATTTTGTCAAAGATTTGATTAATCAACGTGACTTGCTTACATTACAGTTTATTTCCTTCAACCGACCGGAATGTGATTCAATTGACTCATCATCGCCAGGTTCATCACTTTATCGAACATTCAGTAAAACAAATTCGCCATCGAAAAAACTGCTAAAAATGTCACCCAGTTTGAAGGCCATCAAAACCAAATTTCGCAATTCATTTCGAATGGATAGTAAAAAGCCAATTAAAAACGATTGCAGCTTTGTAACCGATGGAATCGGATCGGACGAATCGAGCGATGTTAAGTCATTTGCATCATCGTCGAGCGGCGGCTCAAGTGCTGATTTACAACGGAAACACTTATTTGAATCGATTTGTAGTCGACTAGAAACGATGCCAAGCGACAGTTTGGCAAATGCAATTCAAATGAAAACTTTGATTGATCGAATACGTCAACAACAAGAAATGCGGAAATCTATTCAAAATGCACTGGAAGTGTGCCGAACAAACAGTGAATTTCATAATTCACGTGAATTAGTTGAAGCTGAACAGTTGATGTTGATGTCAAGTTTAAAAGAATGCACAGCACTGGAAAAATTGATTACACTATGGCAATGTGATGGCGAAACAAATGAAACTGTAAATGAACTGGGTGAAGGTGTATTGACTGTCAAATATTTAGAATTTGAATTGAAGGTTGACTCAATTTATGATACACATTTCAATTATTTCTACATTTGTGCTTGTTCCTATCGTGATCAAGTGGAATTTACCGACGCCAAAGAACGCACCGACAACCGAATTGTGTTCAACAATTTGAAAATGCAATTCCATGGATTGTCGGCCGATTTTGAAATTCGCGTTGAAATCTATGCACTGCGTCTCAGGAAAAATGCAAATAGTGAAAAGGTAAGCATGATTTGTTCATTTCTTCAATGAAGCTTCAACACAATGTATATGTTTACCATTTCATTTTTTTTTAATCTCACTTTTTACAGAGCTCGGAGCCTTTTATACCAAAAGTCGATTCATCACGTTTTCGTTTACACGGTAAAACGCTATTAACATCATCAAATCTGTCGCGAAAGCACGTCTCATCATCATATCATTCGCCACGAAAATTACAACGTAATTCAAATGGAAAATACGTGTACACTTCATACGGTCTCATTTCACCAGCCATCATTTTGTGCGGTCAGGGGAACACTTTATGCGATTCACTGAAAATTGGCTATCAGGAGCAACTTAATTTCCATGATTCCAGTGCGAACGGGTTTTTGAACATTGCCGATGCAAAACAGAAATGGGATCGTTTATGGTGTCGCATTGATGGATTTTCCATGAATTTTTGGAATTATCCACAGGATGTGAACGATACGGTAAGCTTAAGAGTTATTTTTTAAAATTGTTTGTTCTTTGTTCCTGTTTTTAAAGCATTTAAAGTTCATATTTTCAATCAATGTTCATATTTATTTCTTTATTTGAATTAGCAATCGCCAATTTTAACGCTGAATCTGGACCAGTGCAACTATCGCACGAAATCATTGCTTGTTGATCGAGAAATTTGCCCACGGCCACGAACTTTTAAAATCGATTTAGTGCATGCTGGTGATCCGGAAAAACGTGATCGCAACCGTTGTATTCAACCATATTTCATTTCGGCGGAAAGCCAACTGGAACTAGAACTTTGGTTGAGCGAAATTCAAAAAATATTCGAAATGATCACAAACTGGAATATTTAGAATGGGCAATTGCCATTAAGTATTTAAAAAAAATTAAGTAGAAAATCTGTGCCGACCAAACACAAATTCCAGTTAAATTAATAGCTATTTTCAATGTTTTTGAGTAAATTAAATGTATTAATATAGGCATAGTTCGTATAATCGTTCATATGTGTTTTTCGACATTTTAAAATTTATGTTATTTTGTTTCTTTTTTATTTCTCTTCGAAATAAAAATAAAAACATTACTTTCGAAGAAAATTTGTTGACATTTTTTTTACTATTTTTATAAATTTCAGATGGTTGAAAAGTTACAGCTTTTTATTTAGATAAAATTCTGTTGATAAAAAAGGTTTGTCCTTTTACAAATGTGATAAGTTTGTTGATTTATTAAAACAATCAATTTCAGCGATTCTCAGTCAAAATTACAAATTATTCAATTCATATTTCGTTGATGTTTTTTTGCCCATCATTTTCAACCGATAATTTTGAATCATCAATTCGAAGATATTAGTCATCACTTTTGTGTTGTTTAAATTGAAACGAGACATATACAATCCAGCATTTGTTATGATAAATTGAAAAACACGCATCATAAATATATGAATCTAAATTTTAAATGTTTATTAATAAATGGCCAAGTAATTCCAATTGATTCTAGATATTTTGCTGATTTGATTTTCATTTTTAAGACACTTATAACTTGCAAGTCTTTCATCAGTGACTTATTACTACTTCATTGCCAATCTCAATTGCTTTATTTGGTCAATCACATCAAAACTGTGATTTTCAAAAGGAAAATCCCAAATCATTCCAAAACAGAGCATGGACGAAACAAAACCTATACTTACGAGTTACCAGTGTATGCAATGTGGCGATAGTTATGAAGATAGTTGGTTGAAGAAGACAAAAAAGGAGAGGTGTTCTGAGTACGGCAAAAGAACTTACCATATTTCACATCATAACTTCATACCATTGCTTGAAAATAATATTTTTTTTTAATTTTAGCTATTTACAGACATGTTATGAAATAATTTCTGTAAAATGAATAACGAATAAGCAATATTCGTCGATGAATCAAAATAATAAAAATTCTTTAAAAAAAATACCGTTTTGCTATAATGTTGAATATCTCTTGACAAAATGCTATGAAAAATCCTGTGTGTTTCATTGTTTAGTTGTGTAACTTTTTATAAAGGTTTCTTTTTTGCAGAACATCTTCTTTTTTTGGATTTTTTTCGCGAAGATTCAATTGTGATTTTATTGAGACACTTTACCTTGGTTATAAATTGCAGAATATGCTGTTTTTCTTCGATAAGATTTCATTAATTGGAGGTTTGTACAAGTTATATATCGAGTGCCATGAAATGACGCGCTCAGCTGCACCATCGTCTGAAAATATTAACAGATACTGCTCTGGTTGAAAAAGCTTGATTAGTCGTTAATTTCGGTTACCATACGGAAAAGTTAATCTTACAAAAGCCATTTATTATATTGATATTAAAACTAGACAATGACATTCAAAATTTTGTTCGTATCGTAATGTGCTTTGCATAAAACTTGCACTCTATCATTTTATTCAAGCTAAAAAGAAGAAGCAAGTATCCAACGAAAATTGTGTCTACCTTCAAAGTTTTAATTCAATATAAAAATTGTAAAAGCAAAGACCAAAAAAAATGTCTCAACAACTTACACAATTGTTCAATGAGTTTGTCAAAAAATCTGAGGACGATTTGGCTGGTATTGATAAACAGTACTCGGTCGATGAATCAAAAGACGAAGAATGTGCAAAATATGTGGAAAAATTGCAAATTTATGAAAAATTTACGGACGGTCTTAAGGATAAAAGCGAACATTACTTGAAAGTGATCGGTCAATTGGATGATGGCTTAGCAAATCTCGATGAGCTATCAAGCACCAGACCGTTGAGAGACGATATTTCCAAAGACTTGGACTTCGTACGAAATTGCCTCGAAAAGCGTGCAGAGTGTGAAGAAGTTGCTTTGGACTCGCTTGCCAAATTGGAAGGGATTGTAAAATCCCTGTTGGAGAAAAAAAAGCGATTAAAATCAGACGAAAGTGAAGCTGAAGGCATTGCATCCAATGTCATCTTGAATCTGAACGATGGAAATAAAAAAATCAAAGATATTATCAAACGAAATAAAGACACGATGGAATTTCTTGGAAGTAAAGATGTAAGCGGTGACGAGGACAGTATTCCCAGTGAATATGAAAGCCAACTTTCGTCGTTGCGAAACCAATTGGATGAAAAAACGAAGGTCATCAACCATTTAACTAATCAAATCAAGAATTCAGGCAGCACACCTCGACGATCTCATTTCGAAAATTCCGACAATTCCATGAATGGAACACAGTCAAGATTTCAACACCCACAACGCAGCCGATCGGAAATGAGTTTATCTGAAACGGAAAAATATGACAACGATAAATTGCAGTTGTTTAAAAATGCCTATAAGGAGATGGCGCTGATTTTGAAAGAAAAATACAAACAAATACGAGATCAAAATGATAGTATTGCTGAACTCACGCGAAAGCTTGATGAATATGAAAAAGAGAAAAAGTTAGAAATGGCTGAAGAATCTACACCATCTACTGAGGAAACGGCTGATGGAGAAAAAATGAAGCTAATGGACGAGGATGCTGAGTTAAAACCAAAGGATACATCAACATCGTCAACCGAATCAGATGACGGCGAAACCATGGGGCTGTTGGATGAAGATGCAACGCTAAAGCCAAAGTCGCAAGAGGATGGAAACAATCTGAAACATATTGAAAAAATATTGGCGAGAAAGTTTGTTCTACAAGAAACACACATTAAAACCTTACGGGATGAGCGTCAACACCTTATGAAATTGAACAATGAAATGCTTAACACTATTGCCATTTGCAAGAAAGAATTGTCCAAATATAATATTGAGTAAAATCAATTCCAAATAATTTAAAAAACGATGGAAGAAAATCACACCAAGAAATTACTTGTTATGAGCAAATAATTAAAAAAATATATTTCAAAATTAGAACAAACACTTATTTTTTTATGTGAGGATTTGGTTGGAACATGCTATTCATTCTACATAGGCATGAAACATATATGCAAAGTCAAATTTACCCTTATTTCCTTATTCTTTTCATCATTTTTGAATACATACACAATATGTGCTGTTTGCACATTTGACATTTTTTAGCCATTCTTTTTTAGGTTGGTATTCTTTTACCACATGTTTTTCTTTCGTCATTTGAATATGAGACGATGACTAACTTCCAATAAATCGATCAAGATTACGTTATCGTAAATGTTTATGACAATCTGTTTTGAAAAATATGAAATACGGTTCACAGTCACAGTAAAAGCAAGTATTATTCAAATTAAATACATGACATACTTTGCGTCTGCCTTCCCATATTCATTCTCATTCATTTCAGTACAAAAAAAAAGAATCCGATTCAAGTATCCATCGAAATTTGTGTCCAACATTCAGTCAATATAAAAATTGATATTTTCGACAAAAGCAAGCAATAAAAGGGAACCAAAAATGTCTGCGGAACTCCAACAGTTGTTTCAAAAATTTATACATCAGTTTGAAGATGAATTGGCCAGCATTGATGAACAGTATTCGGACGATGGCGATGAAAAAGATGAGTGCACAAAGCACCTGGAAAAATTACAAGTTTATGAAAAATTCACCGATGGCCTCAGGGATATAAGCGAACATTATTTGCAAGTAATCAGTCAATTGAATGAGGGTTTGGCACACATCGATTCAGCAAGTGAATCAGCTTCAACCGAACAAATTGCCGAAGACATGGACTTTTTACGAAAATGCCTGGAAAGTCGTGTCAAATGTGAAGAGGAGGCCATAAAATCACTCATCGACTTGGAAGAAATGTTTTCAATACTTTCACGTGAAAATCAAGCTTTGACTGCGGAGAATAAACACTTGAAATCAACTATTAAAAATGTTGACGCGACCGCTTGTGAAGACATCACATCGAATGTCATTGAAACATTGAAGCATGAAAATAAAGAGCTCAAAAATATCATCAAGCAAAATAAGGAGACGATTAAATTGCTCGGTAATGACAGCAGTATCAACCATAACGACGAAAATATGCGCAACGAAAACTATGAAAATCAGCTTGCGGCATTGAAATTGCAATTAAACGAAAAGAGTCAAACTATCGAAATGTTGACACATCAATTGCAGAATATGAGCAGTCCATCGTCGAGTACACATTCAACTGATTCAAATAATGTTGGAAGTATATCCGATGTAGAGCAAAATGACAACGAAAAATTGCAAATGTTCAAAAATGGATACGAAGAGCTGAAATTGATTTTGAAAGATAAATACGAACAGTTGCGAGAAAAACGTGCCAAACTTGCTGAATTAACGCAAAAGTTGGTCGAATGCGAAATGAAGGGCAATGAAGCTGATCGGAAATTGATCATTCAGCAATACGACAAAATCCAGGAACTGAATCGTGAAGTGGAGCAGTTGAGAAATGAAAGCAGCATGAGGTGTTTAGATGTTGTGGAAATTGAAACCCAAAAAGACCAATTGAATGAGGAAGTGACTGAATTGCAAATTCAAAACAACAAACTAAACGAAAAACTGCAAAATATGAAAGAACATTATGAGCAAAATCAAAAACAAGTTGAAGACTTTGACATTGCATTGAAGAAGATGAAAGAACGCGAAGACCTAATGGCACAAAAGTTCGTTTTGCAAGAAAAACACGTGTCCACCTTACTAAGTGAACGACAGTGGCTTATGTCATTGGACAATGAAATGTTGAACAGCATTGCGTTTTGTAAGAACGAATTGGCCAAATACAAGACCGAAGAACAACCAATTAAACACGAACGAAATTAAGAAGAAAAGAAATTCAATTGTGAGGAAAACATTCTTTTGAAATCCATTGTTTGACCAAAAAATAAAACAAAATCTTGAAAATTAAAACTGAGTTTTTTTCATGTAATTTTTCCTTCATTCCAAATGATAGTAATAATCCTTGGTGTATTTAAGTTCATTGCGTTGGCCGAATGAAAATCAATTAATGGAAAAATTAGAACCAAACTGTAAATGTTTTGTTCATTCAGCCTTTATGATAGCAGACAAATTGTTAAACAACAAACTGCAGTTATGGCCGCAGATTATATGTAATCCAGAATACAGATCATCTAACAGTTAATTAAAAAGAGCAAATTTCGAATTGACGTAATAATTTGATTATGATGGCCGGGAAATTTCTGATGAGGTCATATTGTAAGTGACGGTTGTTCTCCCCACCAAAAACCGGTTTCATAAACATGACCTATGTTGGAATGAGAATTCATTTGGTATCTACGCACCAATGAAGGTATAAACGATACTTTTTTATTTAATAAATTCCTTCAACCTTTGGAAATTGGGTGCTATTTCGATTGCAATGTGTGTCCGGTTTGTATTAATTAAATCGCATTTGGTTTTTCTTCTCTCCTCTCTCTTCGATTCTCAGACCATATGCAAATCATAGACTTTGACCTTTCAGCGATTTTCATAAATTAATTCCTTATTTTACTATGGATTAAAGCATTGCTGCACTGTCGCCGCGGCATATTGGATGGAAGAACATCTTCTTCTGACATTGTAAAGGAGATGGTTGATCTGGAAATGGTAATAAAATTTAATAACTTTTTAAGCAGAGCCGATTAAATGCGTGCATGGTGATAAAAACAGCGCTCAACACATACAACATCATTGGTGTTTTGAATATGAAGGCTGCATCAAAATGTAAAATCAAGCGACAAAATTATCAGCGAATACTGAAAAGCAGCGTGTGTATGTATTTGTGTGCATGTATTGTAAAAAGAATATCAAATTCATTTGCGCGCGAAATTTAATCCTATTTTGCTATAGAAAAAAGAAGACATGAAATCATAATTTCTCAGCTGATATAATGAAGCTCAAAATTAACGTTACTGTGTAAGGCGTATGCTTTTTTCTGTAAATTATTTTTTTTCCGCAAAAAGCAACAAAATGGCGTTGAACGAGACTGACGCCAGGAATTGGAGATGTATGATGTTCAAACCAATTGCATATTATGAAATACATTGCTTGCCAACAATAATGATAAAATGTTAATTATTAATTATATAGTTTTGTGTTACTCTGTGAATAGTTGTCGCTTGCGCTCACTATATCAACACATTGTCATCCAGCAGCAGCAGCAGCAATATGAAAAGTATATATGTATGATTGTGTGTCGTCAACATTCTGTTGAGCGTAAGACGAAATTTGATCGACAAAATAGCGGGAGGCAGTTTGATGAAAGCCATGACGCTATGCAAATTATAATAAATAAACAAAGAAAATCGGGTTTAGGAAACTAATGTTAATATTTTCAAGCGAAACGGAGGATTTTAAATGAAAAATTGATGCATTTTTCATATCTATTTTTTTTATTCCAAATTGATACAAATGCATATTGTTGGTTTCTGTTCATTAAGTGCTTTGCTAACTAAATCAAAATTTAAAGAAAACAAAATGCAGAAGCAAATAAACCTCTCACATGAAAATACCCACAATGAAATCGCGCCGCATGTCAGGTAATTTTACTTACCGCGAATGAGAAAGCGAACCGGAGAGAGAGAGAGAGGGAGAATGAAAAAAGAAAATGATTGAGGGGTAAACTCATAATTGATCATTTAGCAAATGATGATTTAAATGTAGTTTAGAACGTAGCACCGTGGTGTGCACACCAAGGTGTGTGCCCATAATTTGAATAATCATTCTATTTTTACATGCTGTTTCTATTTGTGTATATGAATCCACAAGGATTCATCTCAGTAACAGCGAAAATATGTTATATATGCGTCTATATAGACACATGATGGCTCAACATCATCATCATCATCACTCTTTTTTTTCTTTTATCTATTGTTAAGGTGGTATTTTACTTCTGTGCAAACAAATTCATTGCACATTGCCGTCGAAGACAATGCAAATCGAAATAAAACACACACACACACACACATACGCAGAAAGGCATTTCTCAAGCACACAATATACTGGAATTATGAACAAAAATACACATATCGTACCACGCATCACAATCGCATTCATATTCGCTCAGTGTGCTCTGTATGGCACTGAGAGTTCGCCGTGAAAGTACCATTAAGGGGCCAACAAGCTTCGTCGTATTTATTCGCTATCCTTTTGTATGTACACACGCTTAGAGCGCGCGCTTTACTTATAGAATTTTCCATATGCGATGTGAGAGATGCGCGTACGGGCAAAGTGCGTAAAGGAGAATGATTTTTTAGGATAAATAATACTATGTTTAATATGTCATGTGTTGAATGTTGGTATCGCTCTCTGCACGAAGCACACCATCATCCATGGCATGGATTGAATACGAAGACAATTGGTCAGATTCACCGCATCACAATCCATTTCTATCGCGCGCATATAAATACCGGAGCATCCTTTTTATTTTCGGTCAGAACGAAAATTCAATTCAATCTCAAACGTTCAATTGTTTGTTTGTTGTTGTTTTTTTCGAGAAGTAAAACTTTAAATTCAAAAATACATACAGAAATAACGAACATAGTGATCAATGTCTTGTAAAAAACTGTGTTACGAATAAATCAAAGAACAAAAACAACGACCGAATTATTGTCGTGCATTTTCATGGGAGTTAATATTTGAATAAATTCATTTTCTCGGTTTTTTCATCTTTTTGTTTGATTTTCTTTCTTCCGGTCAAACAGACTGATTTCTTTATTTCGAAATAAATAACAACGGTTTTTGCTTGATGGATTCGAAGAAATAGCGGCCAAAATAAGTGATTGTATTGTGGAAAAAAGTTTTTTTTTAAATATAAGAAAAAGGACATTTACTGAAGAAAATTATCCGCTCAGCGTAAGTATATCTAAAATTACAAAAAAATTGATAAATATTTATTTATTTCAATCAACACATTTGTTTCCTTGACGAATTTAAAAAATCAAATTTTTCTAGATTTCGATTTTCTTTCATTTTTTTTTACTTTCCATTCATTTTTTTCAATCACAAAATATTTTCCACCACGTCCCATTCGATCAAATTAGTATTGAAAACTTATTGCAGTTAATCCTTGCCGTCATACAAAAATCGTTCCTCTTCATTAGCCAATCGTTTATTGGTATTTAAAATGATGTCTATAAAATTCATCTTACAATTAAATTCTTAGAGAAAATTGTTTTGAAATTGCTTTCTAATTGTGTCCTGAATATCCAAATAATTTCACACCGAAGGAAATGGTTAATTTATTTTACCCCGAAAATGATCCAAAATAGTTAATATTTGCTATTGTAACATTTCACATTACAAAAAGTGGGCATGTAAATAGTTTATAAAATGTAATTAACATCATTCTCCTCGTAGATGCATTGTAATAAATCTTTTGAAGTGATCGAATGACTTGCTTGAGTTGCTTCAAGGGACAAATGTGTAAATTTATCGCATAACTTATAGTAAAATAGTACCAAATCAAATTTGGCTAACATTAAATTTGTAGTTAGGCGATAGAATCTCTGCACGTCAAATTTAAATCTTAAATGGCTTTTCGCAATCCATTTATATCCCACACACACACACACACACACACACACACACACACACACACACTAACGCCTTCTTAATTTAAGTTAAAACTCCACAAATTCTCGGAATCATGATATACTGTTGCTTTATAAACTATTTGGTATCGAAATTCCATGAATGCAATTTTCACTTCAAGGCGACAAAAATTAAGATGTAAACTTTGCTAGCGCATAACAGTGGCGGTCAAGTGAAAATAAATGACAATTCTTGAGACATAAATAAATAAAATCCATTACAATCGAACAGTTGTGCTGCAATTTATATTCGGCTCATGCTTTCGATACGGCCAAAATTTGCAATTAGAAAACGGTATGCACATGCACCGCGTACATGTTAAAAAGAAACGACAACGACCTACGACAAATTGAAAATAATGATCGTTAATGTCGTAAAGGTAATTGGTTATGGCCTTTGGTCAGCAACGTCAAAGGCAACGGCATGTTTACGGCACATTTCGCAGTACATTCATGTGGCTAAGTTTTGTTCAACCAGCAATAGACACATGAAATATTCAAACATTCATCTCTATTACTTACTTTATTTATTAATCAAATCTTGCACACATCTCACGATACAATGTTATTCAAGCGACGCATGAATTGGCACATAGTTTCGGTTTCACACTCATTCAGAAGTATGAGTGTGTTTCTTTGCCCTAGTCAGAAATGCAGACACATATTTTATTTGACCGTTTTCATTTTTGCCATTTGTCGTTTGTTTAATAAGAAAATTCAACACAAATGTTTGCTTATTCATGTTTGGTTAGATTTTTCGAAAATAGATTAATACTAAAAGTTACGGAATTCAAAATTTTTGATTCGGTTTCTTGATTAATAGGAACATTAGAATGGATGACGCAAAATTATTTCAAATCACTGACGAAATTCTATTCTTTCTACTACCCAACCCCATCTCCCCCTCTCCATCTCTGACATACTCAGTCATTCTCATTCACTACACCTTTCGTCCTGGTTTCTGCCATAATTTTCGGAAATAAAAACAAGTTAAATCAAATCTTGAGTTAAATGCCTAATTTTTCGACCGACATGATAAAACTGAACTTGCATATTTCAACATTTAACATTTTTATCGTGTCCATAAACATTCATATAATACGTGGGCCAGTATAAATAGCATACAAAATCTTCCGGTATGTATATTTCAATGTGGTTTGTCCTAAAAAACATTCTATCATCACAGGATGTTCCAATTTTTGAACGGAAGCATACAGTTTCTCCCATTATTACGTTATCGCCAGAAAAAAAGGGCATTTTTTTCGTGTAGGTTATTTCAACAAAATGAACAAGGTCAATGAAAAGAAGAAAAAAACACTTACGCTTAATCACAAAGATTATGTTTTTTTTTAATTTGATTTTATGCTTTAACTTTCAGTTTATATTGTGAGCATGAAAAATCATTTGCTTTTTCCATATTTCCAATAATATATATAACAATAAAAACTCTTTTCTGACTAAGAGCTCCATGTTTATTTTGGATACACTTTTGGTGGCTGATTAATCTTTGCAATTGCCTATTTCTCGGATTATACAAATGTTATATTAATAATTTTCAATAAACCAGAAGAAGAATACTAAGAATACCCATTTTTAACCGCAGGAACTATTTTACAATCATATGAAATTTGGTGGTTTACCTCGTTTATTTTCAACTGCTTTTCAGACCAAGTAGCAGGCAATCGGTTCAATCAATTTTAATTAATGCCCTCTCGCTTAGGAGTAGCTCAGCTCATCATTTCTCGTCCTCGGCCCTTGAGACCATCCTTCCTAAATTTTATTGCTCTGAAAAACAGTCTCTGTTTAATCGATCATTTCGCGTTGGATTCATTTTTGATTCCGATTCAAAAGAGGGTTTTAACCAAAACATGGACATTAATAATTAATTGAATTATCACAAATAAATAATACAATTCAATGGTTGGCAATAAACATGTAAATAAAGTTGTTGGGATTAATTTTGATTTTGAATTCCGTTTGTGTATGGACGTGAAACTGTTTTTGTTTAGTTTGGAATGTGTTTTCGGAACTTTTCAAAATTTGGGCAAAAATTTCTTGAGTTCGGTTAGCGGTTGTTTAGTATAAATTACATACAGAGACACATAAACAACTAGACCAAAACATAAAACCGCACCGATTCAAGTCAAATCGTTATCTATGTGTGGGTACGAACAACATTATTTTTGAATAATTAAATCAAATTCAGTGGAGTTCATGTGTGCATTCTATTTTATCAAATCATACACATTTGAATTTGACACGTGTAATACGGTTCGATGCATAATCCATCTTCACGACAATCATATGGCGACTTTCTCAGTTGAAAAGAAATGCGTAGCTCACTCATGGTCGTGCATGACGCTCTTTGGCTTTTGGTTCGCGTTTTAACTTCTTTCTATCGAAACAACAAAAATAATCTGAAATGATCACAGCGTTTTTTTTTATTAATTTCTGAGTGCATTTGTTGCATGTTCATTGAATTTGATAATTGTGTGACTCTTAAAGAAGTTCTTTGAACTGGATGCAAACAGTCGAGTGACTTCAAAATGGAGCGTGATCTACATAAAGCGGTTAACGTGCAACACACACACTTTCGGTAAATTCAAAGCGTGGGAAAAACACATTGAAGAACAAAAAAGCTTTTATTAGATGTGCGGAGAAAAAAACTCATTATTCCTACGTATATAAATATTTACAATGGAATTTCATTTATTATTTTATTTCAACGCATCACAACACCGTTACTCAATATCAAATATGTCCAGAACATCAACATTTGTTCGTTGTGTGTGTGTTTTTTCCTGTTGTTGCGGTTTTCTTTCACGTTTGAAAAAGTGCACAAAGCAATGTGAGTTTTAGAAAGAAAATTGAGCCAACGGGAATGAAATGGAAATTTCTTTCAAAAACATTTTATGCATATGTGAGCTTATGGCTAAACCGAGTCAGTTCTCGACATGCAATCTACATTCGGATGCAAAACACAAATACAAATACACATGATTGTTTTCGTTAAACTTTTTAATCAAAACTGTATGCGTACACAAAAACAACAAACACATAATAAATTACACTACAGACACACACTCACTTTGTGTGGATATGGAATACCATATAAGCAGATGATAACAGGTAAATCATGAAAAACAGCATGGTTCCCGTTCTTAAGAAGAATTCTCCAGCGGGGGAAAGGGAGAAGTTGTATTGAGTTCAACAAAATTCAATAAGACTTCCACTGAATAAATGAAACAATATCAACCCACAAATATTTGTAATTTAAAAATATATATTACACGCCTTATTTTATCAGAGGAATTGAATGATAATTGGAACATTGATAGTTTTTCATGAGAAAGATTTTCATATATTGAATCTTAGTCGCCCACATCAATATAATTGGTGGATTTGCATTATTTTTAGTCATTATTTATAATGTAAACACTTAAAGACGAAATATTGATGTAGTCTGATTGTGTACAATTAGTTTCAAGCCTGTACATTTCATTTTAAAGTTGTAGACTTAATCTGATTTTTTTTTTGGTAATTTTCACCCTTTATTTGAGGACATGGTCTACTATTGTTAGTACACATCTGAAAAAGCTGTTGACTATTTCTGGCTGTACGCATAATGTAGTAACACCTATTCAAAACTTTTTTTTTTTCAAATTTAAAACATTTTCACGCTCAGCAGAATAATCACATCCGAAATTTACTGGAAATATTTTCTTTGTACGGTTCAAAAAAAGGAGAACTTTTGTACACATATTATCAGCTATTTGTTTTAAAAAATGTCATGGTGAAATTATGAAAACACAGCCAATTCTCATAAATTATGCCCGCATCAAAATCGGCTGGATGATATTCTTCCCGATTGTCATTAAAAATGTCTTCATGAAAATTTGCCATTCATATATCCTAGGAGAGTTAAAAATTCCGTTCTAAATAGAAATTAATTGCGATAGTGTCATTGGTCGGTCCTCAAGCCTTGGTATTCGTTTTAATTAAATCGATGTGGATATGAAAATGACTTTTAAAACAACTTATAGTTTTAGAAGAAGAAAAACAAAGATTGCCACAAAGATAAGGGCTTAAAACTTGAACACAACGCTTTTATATACATAATATGAAATTTCGGAAACATGATAATCGGCAGATGTAATGAGTGGTTTTGAGTAAATTGAGCACAAAGCCAGTTCATAGCAAAAATTATATTTTAAGGATTAGAATAATTCCGCATGTTTGTCCACACACGCGAAAAAGCATAGTCAAGACCGTGGCCACAATGGAACGAACAATGGGAATATTGTACACTTTCTTCGTTTATTATCAAGCGTTATTGGTTTCTTTTTTTGTATTTTAGTTGGAAGGAAGCAGTAAAATGTCAGAGAATCACTTTTCATGTTCAACTTGTTGCGCATTTCACATTTTTATCCCATTTCCACGTCACACTAGTTGAAAATTTATTGGTCTGCTGCAACAAGTTAGCTTTTTTCACATCTCACTGACAAGCCATGACAACAAAAAAAAGAAAAGAAGTCGTCGTTTTATTCATGGTCATGATAATCCGTGGTGTTAGCATAGTTCTTGAATGGGTTTAAGTATTGTGGCTTTTGTGTTTGCAGCATTGTGTCTTTTGACTCAATTTTTGAGGCTTATTTATTGAACAATTCAAATTGAAATTTAACACATAACATAGTGTGTGCGAATAAATGTCGAAAACCAATCAAATTGTTGTTATTAATCTTTAACATTGAAAGTACAACTAATTTATCGAGTTCAGTTCTGTCGCCTACATGTTCCATGTTTTTCACTAGCTTTCTCTCTCACTCTTCTCTTGTGCTACTTTAAAAAAACACGTGCGACATTTAAGCGGCTTTTCACAATATAGCTTGCGTTGTTGATTATGTCGTCGTAATTAGATGACAAGTCGATGTTTAAGAAGTTGAAAAGTGAAAGTTAAAGAAAAACCGTATTATGTTTTTCTGAACAAAAAGCCATACGTTGTAAGCAAGAACGGTGACTCTTGTTTGCTTGTTTGACTTCGTTTTGTTTTGGACAGAATGTCCCTTGTAAGTAAAATGCCATTTTTGATTTGAAAATCAGCTACCATTGAGTCCATAGCTTCTAACCAGGGGTCCGGGGGGTCTGATTACCCGAGAATAGATCTGGAAATTACCTAGGGGGGAGACACGGGGCTTAGTATTGCTAATTTTTCTTAGTTTTTTTTAGTAAATTGCATATAACGTGTACATTGACATGAGCTAATAAGTCCTAATTTTTCTTAGTTTTTTTAGTTTTCCAGTTTGTGTCTGCCCCCTAGAAATTACCCCTTTACAATTTTGAAAAATGTTCAAATTACTCCCCTTCTTGGACCGTCAGAAGCTATGGATAAGTCTAGAGTTTACCGTCTACATACAGACATGACATAGACTTATATGCGCCTAACAGATTCATTCTAAAAATCTAGTAATTACAACATGATTATCGTTGCACTGTTGCTGTGTTTTACTTATGTCCCGCTTCCGTTCACTACTCAACATTCAAACGACTTCGTTCTTTGAAATTCGACTTGCATTATAGTATCAATTAAATTCAAAGTCAAACACTAAAAACGTAAGAATAACCGTGTTTGTTGGAATAGGCAAAAAAATAGCTTTGGTCGTGCTATGGTTTATTGTGCACACATACATTGAATAGCCATCGGCGAAAAGCGTTGTAGTGCGTTGAGCTTGTATACGAATATCGTCTGAATGGGGGCAAAGATTACAGGATGTTTAACTTGTGAACTTTTCGAAGTATATTAGTGCTCGCACTTGAAATGACGGCCGTCTTTATTTGTCTTTTAGTCCGCATCCATTGAAATTTTCTCGTTTATATACGCCATCCATCATCGTTGGTGTATCTGCGTATTATAAATTTGCTTGCGGACACACAATCAACATTTTTTCATATATTGTACAAATTAATTGGGCTTATCGATGTGTTTTGCGCAAATCTAAATTTAGAATTACATTGTTTGATTTCATTTTATGCAATTATTTTCGGTTTCTTTAATTCATTCGTTATGTCTGTCGTAACTCACAGTATGAATTTCCAAAAAAATAACACATTTTCTTTTTTTCACTCAATCGATTTGATTATTTCTTCTCATAGGATTTTGTGGCAAAACCACCAAAAGCGCAACAAACGACCAAAACAATGGGTTACAAAAATATAACAATAATTGAGTTAGTGCTGTTGAACGCAGCGTTGCTGTTGGGTGGTGCATTTGCAGTTATTGAAACGCAAGAGCAGTTACCAACAAATGAGAATCAACCGTTGTTAAATAATTTGGGTTCAGTGTCATCGGCGGTGGCGGCAAAACTGAGCGAATCAGCGGTACCAGGTGGTAAAAGTTCGCGTTACATTATTCGATTTGCGCGTACGCCAAGTTCAATGATTCGATTTTCTCGATCGCCATCATCTCAAATACGTTTCGGTCGATCGTCGCAGCCATTCGTACGATTTGGCCGAAGTGGTATAGCTGATAGCGATGTGTATGGAAATCGACCAAACAATCGATACACTGAGAAATTTATTCGATTCGCTCGAAGTGGTGCCGATGATTTCTATTCGCCCGATGAACATATACAAGTGGAACCTCGCAGCGGTGGCGATAGTGGATTCATTCGATTTGGACGAAGTCAAAATTTTGTCGCACCATCACCGTCCAAAGCAGATGCATTGCGTGAAATAAATTGGCGAAACTTTTTAAGACTCGGTCGTAATACAAATGCTAATATTCGATTTGCTGGCAAACGTGATGGCAGTAGCACAACCAATTTTCATACGGTTCCGTTAATGTTACTGGAAAAATTTGCACATGATCAAAAATCGGTACACAATTCAAATCCAGACACAGCGCAAGACGAACGAAATTTTGTGGTAAACGATGATGAACAATCTATTGATGGAATCGATTCAAATGCCGAACAATTTCAATCGGTATACAGTAATGGCAACGAATTAGAACAAAATTGATAGAAATGAAAATGTTTTAAATGCGTAAATTAGGGCATAAAAAAGAGTTCTTGAATTTTATTAAATTTTTTTTTTTTTTTTTTTTTGAAAAAATGCTCAGAGAATTTAATTGCTTTGACTGCATTCATATGTCCATGGTTGTTTTGGTCGCCATCTGTTTGACACATTCCAGATTTTCGAATGAAATGTTCATTTTGTTTTAAGTTTCTGATTGTCTTTCTTGTAAAGCAAATGTATTATGTCTAAAATCAAATTACGACCAAAGTTAAAATTTAATTTAAGATTTAAAGAATAAAAAAAATTCACACCAAAAAAAAAGAACAGAAAAATATTAACACATTTTTAAATCTAGGATGTACACATACACACACAAAAAAACACTCCGTCATGGCACCAGTCCATTCATTGAACGAATTATAATGTTTCATAAAAAAACAGGAATCAGTTAGATGATATGGTCTTTGAAAACGAACAAAAAACCCAAATTGAAAAGCAATTGAATGTCGTAGGTATTATTGAATTTGGCTGGTTTCAATAATCCATGCGATTTTCAACCCATCCAACCGCGTGCTTCGTCATACTGATTTCAATTCAATCGAGCTTTGCCATATTATCACACACATCAAAGTTTATGAAACAACTACAAAACAAACAAACAAATATTTAACTAAAGCTGTTATTTTGAAACATGATTTTCAGTAATAAATCGTCCATTGATGGCGGAAATCTTGACTGAAAACTCATTCACCGAGTCATTTATATATTATAAAAGAAAAATTATAAAATATATTTAAAAAAAACTGCGCGAAATGTCATAGAAACAAACATACTGAATTAACTGTGTTTGTGGAGAGAAAGAAACCACTTAATTACAACATTCGATTACTTCAATTATTATTGTTGATATACATATTTTCATCGATTACACATTCAAAATAACAACATCCAGGAAGGAATTGTAGACAAATTCCAACGAAGTACCCATCAACAGACTATGATACACATGAATCACTATGTAATCAAAAATCAACCAAAAAAAATATTGTACTAATTATATATATAAAAAATATACAATAAAAGAGATTTAACAATTCTGATATAAAATTTGAAAGAAAATTCCACTTGGTTCTTTTTTTTGCTACAAATTTGGACGTGATTGATGAGGTGTGAGTACTTAAATATTTGAAACATGTTTTTCTTTTGAATAAATCAATGAATTTCTATGAGGAATTTAACACGAAATCTATTGTTTTTAGAGTGACAAAACATTTATAGAGAATTGATTAAAATGTGGCAGCTGTGTACATTTGAATATTTACTTCTTACTAAAAGTATTTGGCGAATGAGTCAATTCATTCTATTTTTACATAAAAAGTGAATTCCATTCGACCAAAACAATTGACAGAAATATTACACAGCTGTTCATTTGTATACAAAATATTTAATAGAGAGAGAAATATAATCACCCGATAATAATACTACTACTGACGCCGCCGATTATGCAGTAAATATGCTTTTTATTTGATTAAAACCGGATGCTGATTTGCAAGGTGCAAAAAAGTAATACATCGAAACACTTGTTGTTTTATCTCCAAATAGGAATGAACTTTGTCAGCGATAAATAACCAGAGCTTTCCTCCTTTATTTTTTTTTAGTCCACAAGTGGTGAATTCCACTTGAAATAATTTGAAGTAGTTGGTTTAAAACAAAACACAAAAAAATGTGAAAATCACTGGAGAATATGTGTAAATTTGTTTTATTTGAATATTAAATCTATTTTATTCGCCGCATAGAAAATAAAAATAGAAAGAAAAAAATGCTTGGGCGTAATAGAGCTCTGCTCAAACTAAAATGTAGTATAATTATAATATCTGAGAGAGGATCCTGCACTTTAAATACACATATTAATCGACACAAATGCTTGACATTCTTTTTTTTAGATATAGGTGTCACAATGCACCAAATGTAAATATCGCGAATAAAATATGTACCAGTGATGCAAATGTAATGAGAGTGATAAATATTCGCTATATCACATCATATATAAATCATGCATAATCGCTTTGATAATCAATCGTTTTGCTCATTCCGGCGTTGTGTGTGAGTTTTGTTTTTGTTTCATTCCGACGTATTTCTTCGCGTGCTACATTTTTATTTTCTTGTAAACACAGTTGTCGATAGACAGCTATCATTTGCTTAAATTGTCATGATGATCGTAGAGTGTTTTTTTATATTTGCACCGGTTTTGAAAAGCTTTACTTAAAGCAAACACCACAAAATTTGATCAGTCGCAAAAAAGCAGTCAAACCATCCACATTCATTCTATCTGAAGCAATCAACAGATAAACATCCAACGACGATCAAGCCGTTGTCACCGCATACAACAAGCTCATCGATTAACTGAAAAATTGCCAACCGAACAGAACGAAGTTTACGCAAAAATAAGAGAAAAATAAGAAGAAGAAGAGAGAAATATATAAGATCAGGTACGATATAAGTAGTGTTTGCATGCGGAAAATGCTATTTCTGCACTGAAACTATCTGACATCGATTGTGCATGAAAAAACGTCGAAAGAAAATCACATTTTATTAATAGAATTGGCATTTTGTGTGAATTTATGATCGAATCGAGTGCACTGGTCATATTTCGTTGAGTATAAATCAAGTTCAAGAGGCTCATATTGAAATAAGCGATTCAATGTCATTTTCGATTAGCTTTTGTTTATCGTATGAATAACAATGAACTCAACCACTTTGAAGGATTTTTTCTCTCTCGAAAGATATTTAGCACAGTTGTTTATGTGAAATATTCTGCAGACTAGACTGTTTAATTTGGATCACAAAGATGCTTCATAAAAGTGTCGAACGGTTGATAATTGACATAATTGAAGCAATAAATTCATTTTCAAAGAATGAAAGCGATGAATGAATGAAAGAGAATAATCAGAAAAAGAAGTAAAGCTTATGAAATAATCAAAATTTCATTATATTATTTGAAAACAAAAATATAAAAAAAAAACATCTCATGAAGTAGTATAAACAATATTAATATTGGTGACAATATTTGATTTGTGATTAACACGAAATGTCTGCGTGAAATCGTAATGCACATCGTTGTACGTACAGAATCTGCTGTTAACGATGACACTGAAAAATTTCGCGCTTTCCACTCATATTTGCATAATAGAGCATTGAACGAACATTGCGGGTGACAAACAAAAAATTTCGCACAAAACATAAATAAAAACTCTTTTGTCAATACAAAACCACTCAAATGAACGGTCCCATCCGGTCCATTGACTATTCAACGCCGAAATGTGAGCAGAGCGTAAATTCATACTTCAAACACACAAAGAATTTCACAAGAACCCATAACACATAGTAAACTTTAGTGCCTTTCAAGTTTAAGATTGCTGTAGTTTTCCTGAGTCCATAAAAATAATTTATCGCATCGTAATCGACAAGAAAACGGATTCAAAAAACAAAAGAAATTCAAGTAAAGCACATATTAATTTTTATTTGTTAGCAACAAAGTTTGAAAATATTCATAAAAAGAGCTTGTATAGAAAGAAAAAATAGCGAGCATTTCAGATACAATTGATTCATTCAAAAAGTTCATAAAAAGATGATAAACGATTACAAATTAAAGTGCAATGAATCTCGCTTTTTCCCTATGTAGTTGTTTCTTTGAATAACACCATTTGCGAACGATGTTTAATTATTTTATTTTATAATTGCTCTTAGTGTACGTGAATACCGATACCGTTTAACCATCACATGATTTAAAGATTAAAATTACAAAATAAATACTATCTACCTTAACGAATATCAGTTCAAAATGAAGTGTAATGAAAATAAATCTTCAACTTGACTAATTGATTAGATTGAAATCAATATAATGTTCTCGATATCCATTGCTATCATTTGGACAGCACTTCACTCAAGTATGGAATTCTTTTACTAGCACCTCGTATTACGTAAAATTGATATTCAACACTTGTTTATGCGGTAGACATTTTTTTAGGCCAAATAACATTGACTGATTATTTACAATCGATGGAGGTGGAGAACGCTTCGATTGTGCTAATTTAATTTACAAGAATGAAAATTATTATAGACTTTATCCATTAAATCATGTCCATTTTGCGTGCTTCTTCTGTTGGTTACAAACTTAATAAGCGGAAATATTAATTTGTAAACATTGTATTTTGTATGGTTTTTTTTTCAGTAATTCGTAATTTTATGGTCTGTTTGATATAATGTTAGGTTTTTTTCCGGATTTTAGAAGATAACATTTTAAAGAAGGTATCAATAAAATATTAAAAAGAGAAACAAAAACCTTTTTAAACCGGTTATATCCAGTTGCGTACGATGATAGATGAAATGTATGTGTTTAATAGACGCACTTTGACGGTTACAAATGGCATTCTCACCGTGATATAGATAAATGATTACTCTTGTAAATACACACACACATTTATATCGGCATATTTATATTTGCGAAAACATTTTTGACTCTGAAATCGTTTTGATGTACTTATTCGTCGTTAGCTTTGATATTTAAGCTTTATCAATTGAGCATGGCGAGGACTTCAAATTCAATTTTTTTAAAATTTGTATTGCAGAGCATCGAGGCATACCGCGCATTCACTCATATGCATACAAGATCGAATTTAATAGCGAATCAACAAGGTAGACATGATAAATGCAGCATACAATAATAGTAGTTTCATCGATGATGATGGTAAAAGGTTTGTAAACACAAAAAAATGCGTGCCCAGCACTTTTAATGACTTTTTGTTTGTTTTTTTGTTTAAATGTTGAACATTTAGCAATGGAAAAGAATCGTATGAAAAACATAGATCGATAGAGTTATCGACAAAATCAGCAAATAGCTTCCAATCAACCGGCGACTATGAACCGTATGACCATCGAAAAGTGGAAATTCCGCTAACGTAATATTTTTTCTACATTTTATGTGCTTTATTTTGTGTTAGCATTTATTTTAAAAAAAGATTTGTTTTCTTTTAAATACGCGCAGAAATTTTGATACAATCATACATTTGTTCAAAATGTCTCTGGGAACAGGTATAACATTTGAATTCGATGAAATGAAACAGACAATATATTGAACTAACTGGTCAGTTGAGCTGACAGTACGTTAGCCAGCTAAATGGACCAAAACAATGGAAGTTATTGTTATAATAAACAATCACTTCTATTAAAACAAGAAAAGTGATTCATCATTAAAACAATAACGTCTATTGTTTTAGCCCATTTAGCTGGCTAACTTACTGTCAGCTCAACTGACCAGTTATTTCAATATATTGTCTGAAATGAAATGCAGGAATAATTAAATAAATGAACATTTTTGCAGGTATTTTTGCAATGCCGAACGCATTCAAAAGTTCCGGTTACATAGTTGGATTCATTGGCACAATTATACTTGGCACCATTGCCACTTCTTGCGTGCACACGCTTGTAAACTTAGAATACTTCTTATGCAAATTGAAAAAAGTACGTACGTGTTATTTTGTTCTTGATGCAGTTTGTGTTACATTTCAACAACATTTGAATCGTGTTTTATAGGTGCCAAGCATGAATTATCCAAACACAGCTGAAGCGGCTCTATTGGCTGGTCCCGAACCTTTTCATAAATATGCAAAAACTATGGTGTATGTGTGTGCACAGTGCATTTATTTGCATTGCAAATATTTATAGTTTTTGTTTTCTGATTCATTGACCATTTTATTCCGCAGACACGTGATCAATGCATTTTTGTTATTGTATCAGATTGGAAGCTCATGCATTTATGTTGTTTTCATGACAACAAACATCCAAGCTGTACTGGCATCATTTGGATATAACATTCATATAAGACTACTAGCGGTCATAATTCTAGTGCCGTTGATTCTATTAAATTGGGTGAGTTTAATTGAATGACACACAAATCAAATGCATTCCATTCGAATGAAATCATCTTCATATATTTACATTTTTGCTACGGTAAATTCTTTTAATATTCAGTTCCTTTGTTTCAGATTCGAAAATTAAAATATTTAACACCGTTATCAACTATTGGTAATTTCATAACGATTGGATCTTTTTTGGTAATTTTCTACTATATTTTCCGGGAGCCATTCACACTCGAGGGTAAAAAACCGTATGCGACTGTATCCGAATTTCCCATGTTTTTCTGTACAGTTCTTTTCGCACTGGAGGCCATTGGTGTTGTAAGCAACATACATTTATTATCAAAAATTAAGATTTTTTCGAAAAAATGTCATTTATTTGTATTTTCTTTTTAAAATATTTGCTTATAGATTATGCCATTAGAGAATGAAATGCGGACGCCAAAAGATTTTCGTGGATCGACCGGAATTTTGAATCGTGCCATGTTTTTAATTGTCGCCCTCTATATTGGACTTGGTTTGACTGGCTACCTCCGATATGGGGATGAAATTAAACCAACAATTACCATAAATTTACCACAAACAGATACGTATGTATTGAATGTGTTGAAAGGAAAATTTGATACTCAATTATTGATTTTGTTAATTTTAGATTGGCTTTACTTGCGAAAGCATTAATTGCGGTCAGTGTGTTTGCAACTCATGCTCTGTCATGCTATGTAGCCATCGATATTGCTTGGTCGGAGTACATTTTGAAACGAATTGAAAAGAGCAATCGAAAACTACTGTGGGAATATGCGTTGCGAACTGGAATTGTTTTTATTACATGTAAGCTAACCTTTTATTACAAAAACCTTCCGGATTTACTTGAAAAAATGCGAACGATTTCAATTGAAAATCTTTAAATTCAATTGCAGTTGTGATGGCAGTAGCAATTCCAGATTTGGATCTTTTTATTTCACTAATTGGTGCATTATCACTAGCAACATTGGGCATTTTGTTTCCACCATTTTTAGAGACTGTCGCCAAATGGAATCGAGTTTCGGGCTTTACAAAAGCACTTATGATTTCCAAAAATCTTTTATTTGGAGTAATTGGATTGGCCGGCTTTTTCATCGGCTCATCAATTAGCATGAAGGATATAATTAACAGATATTTAGAAGAATCATAGAATATATTATCGTACTATAAGAATGCCTATGTTTGTTTGTGTCTCTGTGCGTGTGTTTGTGTATGTGTCATACTTTTAGAGTTGTACGAATATCCGATAAATTATTTTAATCGATAGAATACTATTCAATGCAAGTTACCATTTATAATCCGATAAATTCGGGCAATAACAAAAAATATGTTAAAACCGTCTAGAAAATTAAAACAAATCGATAATAAACTCATTCGTAATAAAAGTGACAAGTATTAGTGTAACATTTATTTCGTTCGATTTAAGAGATTGCTATTGTGCAAAGATTAGTGCACTATCTAAGCGCACAGTACTACTTTGATTTCTGTTGATAGCAATGAACGATACTTCAATACCTACTTCAGTGCATTTAATGCAATTACAAGATGCCGGCGAATGAGAGGGAGAGAATGAAGACAATGCGAAATTAAAACCGTTCATTCAAAAGCGGAATTTTATCTATGTGCAAACAGTCGATACAATATCGGTTTAGTTGCTGATAACATCAATATTTATAAAGTTTATCATGAAAAATCAACAAAATAGTAAAATGTGTCATTTTATTTTAAGACTCAAACACGTGAACATTTATTTCGGTACTTTCCTTCATCATCAATCATCTTTTACATTTGTTTAATGAATGGAATACTTATAATTTTAAGAAAATATGGCTTTTTTTTACAACGAAGTTCATTGATTGAAAGACAAAATTATCATTCATTTAGCCAGAAATATGTTTACATTTTAAGTATTTAACAACGGAATCATAAAATAATAATGCCACTTTATTATAAGAATGACGAGCGAAATAATTAAAATTGAAATAAAAGATTTTGTTCAATTGGTTTTTTCTTTCGTAAGAATTTAAACGACCTTCTTTTGGTTGACTTTGGAAAATAACCAAACAATTTCTTTTCACCTTCGCAAGTATTCAAACGGATTTCATTGAAACGAAAAAGAGAAGACATATTGAGTGGATTTTTTTTTCAAGTGTCAAGAGAGTAATATTTCTTTTCACAAAGAAAAACAAATAAATTTTCTGCATTTGTACATCAGAAAAAGCTTTAATCTAGCGTATTATTGGTGCAAGTGTTTACACTTGTATCGGGATGGATTTATGATTTGGGTTTTGGCGAATTCCAATTTTCTTGGAAAAATTCTTATGTGAGGTGTTTTTTACAGAAACAAATCTTCATTTTTTATTGTTGGAAAATAATACTACTAATCAAATCCATTTATTACAAATGGTTGAAGATAAAGGATGAAAAAAAATTTTTATAAAAAAAACTCCATCATATCATTTCACGAGCGGAAAATGTCATTTGAGTCATTAAACTTTCGAACAATTGTAGACAAATTAAAACAAAAAATTAAAGAGAAAAACACAAAATGCTTAAGAACCATATCAAACACTTGTTCCAATTGATTGAAACCTTCAATCAATCTAATCTCAGTGGTAATGAAGCGTACAGGCATACGTGTACACTGGTCAAACCTGCTATTAAACTCAAAACACATCGTTAATATATTGAAAAAAAAAAAAAAAAAAACATATGGCATTTTATCTGTAAAATCTTGACGTAATGTGTGACGAAGTGTGTAATCATTTTGCAATGAACTTTTTTTCGTCGATTTGATTTTTCAATCAGTTGTAGCACGATACCATTATGGTAAAAACGTGTAAATTATTTCTTTTTCACAAATTTTTGCGATAATAAAACCATTTGACTGAGTGTCGGATGAATAAAGCGATTTTTTTCTGGGGTAATTGATGTAATTACATACACACTAGCAATAAAAAAATAATTGTTGACACCGTTGAAAAGGTGTGTAGGATGTATGGATAAATTAGAAGAACATATAGACCATTCATTCACAAAAATATAACGTGATGTGCTCAACGTGATTTAATTTTAGATTTTTCCCAGGTTTCATTGAAAAACCATTTTAAATTTCCTTTTTTTTATTTATTTTCAACAGAATTGTGATATATCTGAAAACGAACATTTATCGAAAAAATTAGATAATAATTTTAATTAAATATGAAAATGAGTTCACGAGGACACAATAATCTCATCTTTATAGATGATTCAGGAAAATGGTAAAAATTATACTTTTACTCAACACCGAGACCTTTAACTGAAACGTATCTTTTTACATTGGTTTAGCGTTAATAAAACCGACTCACTTGTAAGCATAGATCTCACTGGAAAGCGCAAAAAAGAAGAGGATTATGATCCATATTTACATCGGACAGTGGAACATCCACTATCGTAAGTAAAGGTTACTGCATTTTAGTAAAATTCGATATAAAAATGATTCATCGTTTGATTTTTGTTTTGTACAGAGACACAGAAACTCTCATACATTTGCTGAAAAGTTCATTGGGCACCGGTATTTTAGGTAAAACATAAACAAATAACAAAAATGATCATTTGCTTGTGTATGTTATCCAAAGTGCAAAGCAGTACTGGGTTCAATTAAAAAAATCAATTCAGTACGAGTGATGGAATATTATAAGCAGCACAAATAGAAAGTCAAAAGACACAAGTATGAACAGATTTTTTATTTCTGGAATAGCATAGAACTGAACGGAATTGAAGCTAGTACTGATTTTCCCCTTTGTGTAACCGAGGGCAGACGATAAAATTGCCAAATATTACTAATTCAAAAACAAAAATTATTATTAAATTAATTTCAGCAATGCCACAAGCGATCTCTCATGCTGGATGGCTGTTGGGCTCAATTGGCACGGTGGTGATTGGATTGATATGTGTTTATTCAATGCAAATCTTATTGAAATCACACTATGAACTGTGCAAACGGCGAAAAATGCCAAGCATGGGTAGGACTTTATTTTAGTATATTGTCACGTTGATCTTCTAATTCTAACTATACTTTATTAGACTATCCAAATATTTGCAAATATGCATTCCTCGAAGGACCACAATGGCTTCATAAATACTCGTCATGTATTGTGTAATAATTTTAATTGAACATCATGAATTATTGCTTGAACTTATATTGGTCTTTTATCCTTTTCCACATAACAGTCACATAACAAACGGATTTCTTTGGACATACCAAATTGGCTCCTGTTGTATTTACTTTGTATTTATAGCGAAAAATATAGAATCAATTGTCAATTACTTTACGGAAACGAGCTACCATGTTCGAATGTACATGTTGATGATTTTATTGCCAATCATTCTTCTCAATTGGGTGAGTCATTTGGCTATCACTGATTATAAGTTGCAAAATTTTATAAATTGTACTATTTATTCATATTTTTGTGTTATAATAGGTTAGAAATTTAAAATACCTTGCCCCATTTTCAACAATCGCCAACATTTTTACAGTTATATCATTCGGAATAATTTTCTACTTCATTTTCCGCGAGCCAATTATTTTGGAAGGTCGAGAAGCGGTCGGTTCATTAAGCAATATTCCACTTTTCATTGGTACAGTTCTTTTTTCACTGGAATCAGTCGGCGTTGTAAGTTATACACTTTTGAACATTTCTGACTAGGCTTGTTAGATTTTGTTCCTCACTGAGACTTTTTTTGTCCATAATTTGATATTTTTGTGGATATTCATTTTAAATTATGGACCTCATACGCTATTTTCAAATTTTTGCTTTACAATAGCCAAAGTAAAACTATATTTTGAATATGATATGTATCTGCATCCATAATTTGGGCTATGTACTCAAAATGATCAATACCCCTAATCATCTGTACAAGATAAGTACTTTCCTGTCAGCCAGTGATGGTTTCTCGTTAGCCAGCATTGTCTTAGCCTTGGTTTACACCAACAACTGGTGTATACCAATCGTCAGCCAGCTATCTGTGTGACAACTCAGTGTATATATGAACCGCTTAGAATAAAAGTAGATAATGGTAGAAAGTTAAAAAAAATCTCAATCATAAAGTGTTATGAAAATAATACTCAATCAAG